>NC_056741.1:52090555-52133977 GCF_019279795.1 Protopterus annectens | reverse complement strand
AACCATGTGGAGTAGCTGTGTGTAGATTATTAGTAAAGAGGGAGAAAAGGAGAGGTTCCAAGATAGGTCCTTGGGGGACACCAATGGATAAAGGAAGGTGTGGAGATGGGTCACCCTGCCCTAGAACAGATTGTTGATGGCCAGATAAATAGTTATTACACCAAGCTGTGGCAGGTGATGAGAACGATAGTTCAATTAGTACATCTATTAGTTTGGAATAGGAGACCATATCAAAAGCTTTTGACAGGTCTGGAAAGATGGCAGAAACAAAGTTGTTGTTATTCCTGTGATGGTTTACAGTATTAGTGAAGGACAAAAGAGCAGTAGTGATACTATACGATGGGCGAAAACCATGCTGAGTGTTTGTGAGAAGGTTATTTGCTAGTAAGAATTTCATGACCTGGAGATGAATACACCTTTCAAGCAGCTTAGAAAGAGGTGAATGAATAGCAATTGGCTGATAGTTTGTCAGTTCTGTGGAAGGTCCCCCTTTATAAAGTGTGATACTGTGGGAAATTTTCCACAGTTTAGGGACCCTGTTTTTGAGAATGGATCTACTTATAAGGATTGATACTGGGAATGCTATAGATTCAGCTACAATTTTGAGGTATTCACTGGGTAAGTTATCTATGGCAAGTGTAGTAGGTTTTAGCTTCTGTAGTAGTTTTTATAGTGGCTGTAGGAACTGGGGAGAAAGAGAATGAGGCATTGCTAGTTGTAGTCTTGGCTGGTTTGGTATCAGGAGTAGGGGTTTGCTGCTTGGAAAGGGCAATTATAGATTCAGGAAAATGTTTGTTAAAAATGGTAGCTATGCTATCGGAATTGTTGTGGATGTTTGGCATTGGTGTAGTAAATTTTCCTGGGTGAAGGATTGAGTTTATACCTGGCCATAATTTTTGAGTTTTTTTTATGTGTGTTTTGAATGTTATGATAGAAATTTATTTTATCCTGTTTTATTTTATTTTTTTGCCTTATTTCTAAGTTCTTGATACTGTTGTTTAGAAACTACTGTGTTAGTCTTATGCCATCATTCCCAGGCTTTATCTCCCGTTTTCAGAAGGGCCCTAGTGTCTCTGCTTAGCCAGGGGGCATAGTTTGATCTTACTCTGATGGTTCTAACAGGGGCATGTGCATTTAATATATCTAAGAAAGATCTGTTAAAGTGGTTCACTGCATCATCTAGGTCAATGTACTTGAGTGTATCCAATTACACCTTTGTAAGTCAGCTAGGAAGTTGTAAAGATTAAAGTTATGCTTTTTCTGAGTTGTTTAAACATAGTAGGTTTTGGTGGGAATATGTGCTGTCATATAACAAATGTGGGTAGGTGGTCACTCAGACCACCAGGAAGGCGACTTGATTGGAATGAGTGAGAGGAGTTACTTAATAATATCCAATCCAAGGTGGATTGTGCCATCAGGAAGGCGACCTGATTGGAATGAGTGAGAGGAGTTACTTAATAATATCCAATCCAAGGTGGATTGTACCATCAGGAAGGTGACCTGATTGGAATGAGTGAGAGGAGTTACTTAATAATATCCAATCCAAGGTGGATTGTACCATCAGGAAGGCGACCTGATTGGAATGAGTGAGAGGAGTTATTTAGTAATATCCAGTCCAAGGTGGATTGTTTTTTCTAGCTTTATCTATTCAGGTAGGTTCTTGAACACTTTGTGTAAAACCATACAAGTTTATGTGATGGATGGAGTGACCTGTATCACATGCAAACCAGTCTAAATTAAAATCGCCCACTATGAATGTGTCCTGACTAAGGGTGCAAACCAGTCTAAATTAAACTCACCCAGTATGAATGTCTCCTGACTAAGGGTACAAACCAGTCTAAATTAAATCACCCAGTATGAATGTGTCCTGAATAAGGGTGCAAACCAGTCTAAATTAAAATCACCCAGTATGAATGTGTCCTGACTAAGGGTACAAACCAGTCTAAATTAAAATCACCCAGTATGAATGTGTCCTGACTAAGGGTACAAACCAGTATAAATTAAATCACCCAGTATGAATGCCACCTGACTAAGGGTACACACAAGTCTAAATTAAAATTACCCAGTATGAATGTGTCCTGACTAAGGGTGCAAACCAGTCTAAATTAAAATCACCCAGTATGAATGTCTCCTGACTAAGGGTGCAAACCAGTCTAAATTAAAATCACCCAGTATGAATGTCTCCTGACTAAGGGTGCAAACCAGTCTAAATTAAAATCACCCAGTATGAATGTCTCCTGACTAAGGGTGCAAACCAGTCTAAATTAAATCACCCAGTATGAATGTCTCCTGACTAAGGGTGCAAACCAGTCTAAATTAAATCACCCAGTATGAATGTCTCCTGACGAAGGGTGCAAACCAGTCTAAATTAAATCACCCAGTATGAATGTCTCTTGACTAAGGGTACAAACCAGTCTAAATTAAAATCACCCAGTATGAATGTCTCCTGACTAAGGGTACAAACCAGTCTAAATTAAAATCACCCAGTATGAATGTCTCCTGACTAAGGGTACAAACCAGTCTAAATTAAAATCACCCAGTATGAATGTCCCCTGACTAAGGGTGCAAACCAGTCTAAATTAAAATCACCCAGTATGAATGTCCCCTGAATAAGGGTACAAATCAGTCTAAATTACAATCACCTGGTATGAATGTCTCCTGACTAAGGTTGCAAACCAGTCTAAATTAAAATCACCCAGTATGAATGTCCCCTGACTAAGGGTACAAACCAGTCTAAATTAAAATCACCCAGTATGAATGTCTCCTGACTAAGGGTACAAACCAGTCTAAATTAAACTCACCCAGTATGAATGTCTCCTGACTAAGGGTACAAACCAGTCTAAATGAAAATCACCCAGTATGAATGTGTCCTGACTAAGGGTACAAACCAGTTTAAATTAAAATCGCCCAGTATGAATGTCTCCTGACTAAGGGTACAAACCAGTTTAAATTAAAATCACCCAGTATGAATGTCTCCTGACTAAGGGTACAAACCAGTTTAAATTAAAATCACCCAGTATGAATGTCTCCTGATTAAGGGTACAAACCAGTCTAAATTAAAATCACCCAGTATGAATGTCTCCAGACTAAGGGTACAAACCAGTCTAAATTAAATCACACAGTATGAATGTCTCCTGACTAAGGGTGCAAACCAGTCTAAATTAAAATCACCCAGTATGAATGTCTCCTGACTAAGGGTACAAACCAGTCTAAATTAAAATCACCCAGTATGAATGTGTCCTGACTAAGGGTACAAACCAGTGTAAATTAAAATCACCCAGTATGAATGTGTCCTGACTAAGGGTACAAACCAGGCTAAATTAAATCACACAGTATGAATGTCTCCTGACTAAGGGTACAAACCAGTCTGAATTAAAATCACACAGTATGAATGTGTCATGACTAAGGGTGCAAACCAGTCTAAACTAAAATAACCCAGTATGAATGTCTCCTGACTAAGGGTACAAATCAGTCTAAATTACACTCACCTGGTATGAATGTCTCCTGACTAAGGTTGCAACCCAGTTTAAATTAAAATCACCCAGTATGAATGTCTCTTGACTAAGCATACAAACCAGTCTAAATTAAAATCACCCAGTATGAATGTCTGCTGACTAAGGGTGCAAACCAGTCTAAATTAAAATTACCCAGTATGACTGTCTCCTGACTAAGGGTACAAACCAGTTTAAATTAAAATCACCAGTATGAATGTCTCCTGACTAATGGTACAAACCAGTCTAAATTAAAATCACCCAGTATGAATGTCCCCTGACTAAGGGTGCAAACCAGTCTAAATTAAAATCACCCAGTATGAATGTGTCCTGACTAAGGGTGCAAACCAGTCTAAATTAAAATCACCCAGTATGAATGTCTCCTGACTAAGGCTACAAACCGGTCTAAATTAAACTCACCCAGTATGAATGTCTCCTGACTAAGGGTACAAACCAGTCTAAATTAAAATCACCCATTATGAATGTCTCCTGACTAAGGGTACAAACCGGTCTAAATTAAAATCACCCAGTATGAATGTCTCCTGACTAAGGGTACAAACCAGTCTAAATTAAATCACCCAGTATGAATGTTTCCTGACTAAGGGTACAAACCAGTCTAAATTAAACTCACCCAGTATGAATGTGTCCTGACTAAAGTTGCAAACCATCTAAATTAAAATCACCCAGTATGAATGTCTCCTGATTACGGGTACAAACCAGTCTAAATTAAACTCACCCAGTATGAATGCCTCCTGACTAAGGGGGCAAACCAGTCTAAATTAAAATCACCCAGTATGAATGTCTCCTGACTAAGGGTACAAACCAGTCTAAATTAAAATCACCCAGTATGAATGTCTCCAGACTAAGGGTACAAACCAGTCTAAATTAAACTCACCCAGTATGAATGCCTCCTGGCTAAGGGTACAAACCTGTCTAAATTAAAATCACCCAGTATGAATGTCTCCTGACTAAGGGTGCAAACCAGTCTAAATTAAAATCACCCAGTATGAATGTCCCCTGACTAAGGGTACAAACCAGGCTAAATTAAATCACACAGTATGAATGTCTCCTGACTAAGGGTACAAACCAGTCTGAATTAAAATCACACAGTATGAATGTGTCATGACTAAGGGTGCAAACCAGTCTAAACTAAAATAACCCAGTATGAATGTCTCCTGACTAAGGGTACAAACCGGTCTAAATTAAACTCCCCCAGTATGAATGTCTCCTGACTAAGGGTACAAACCAGTCTAAATTAAAATCACCCAGTATGAATGTGTCCTGACTAAGGGTGCAAACCGGTCTAAATTAAACTCACCCAGTATGAATGCCTCCTGACTAATGGTACAAACTTGTCTAAATTAAAATCACCCAGTATGAATGTGTCCTGACTAAGGGTGCAAACCAGTCTAAATTAAAATCACCCAGTATGAATGTCTCCTGACTAAGGGTACAAACCAGTCTAAATTAAAATCACCCAGTATAAATGTCTCCTGACTAAGGGTGCAAACCAGTCTAAATTAAAATCACCCAGTATGACTGTCTCCTGACTAAGGGTACAAACCAGTTTAAATTAAAATCACCCAGTATGAATGTCTCCTGATTAAGGGTACAAACCAGTCTAAATTAAAATCACCCATTATGAATGTCTCCTGACTAAGGGTACAAACCAGTCTAAATTAAAATCACCCAGTATGAATGTCTCCTGACTAAGGGTACAAACCAGTCTAAATTAAATCACACAGTATGAATGTCTCCTGACTAATGGTACAAACCAGTCTAAATTAAACTCACCCAGTATGAATGTCTCCTGACTAAGGGTACAAACCGGTCTAAATTAAAATCACCCAGTATGAATGTCTCCTGACTAAGGGTACAAACCAGTTTAAATTAAACTCACCCAGTATGAATGCCTCCTGACTAAGGGTACAAACCAGTCTAAATTAAAATCATCCAGTATGAATGTCTCCTGACTAAGGGTACAAACCAGTCTAAATTAAAATCACCCAGTATGAATGTCTCCTGACTAAGGGTACAAACCAGTCTAAATTAAAATCACACAGTATGAATGCCTCCTGACTAAGGGTACAAACCAGTCTAAATTAAAATCACCCAGTATGAATGTGTCCTGACTAAGGGTGCAAACCAGTCTAAATTAAAATCACCCAGTATGAATGTCTCCTGACTAAGGGTACAAACCAGTCTAAATTAAAATCACCCAGTATGAATGTCTCCTGACTAAGGGTACAAACTTGTCTAAATTAAAATCACCCAGTATGAATGTCTCCTGACTAAGGGTGCAAACCAGTCTAAATTAAAATCACCCAGTATGAATGTCTCCTGACTAAGGGTACAAACCAGTCTAAATTAAATCACACAGTATGAATGTCTCCTGACTAAGGGTAAAAACCACTCTAAATTAAAATCACCCAGTATGAATGTGTCCTGACTAAGGGTGCAAACCAGTCTAAATTAAAATCACCCAGTATGAATGTCTCCTGACTAAGGGTAGAAACCAGTCTAAATTAAAATCACACAGTATGAATGTCTCCTGACTAAGGGTAGAAACCAGTCTAAATTAAAATCACCCAGTATGAATGTGTCCTGACTAAGGGTGCAAACCAGTCTAAATTAAACTCACCCAGTATGAATGCCTCCTGACTAACGGTACAAACTTGTCTAAATTAAAATCACCCAGTATGAATGTGTCCTGACTAAGGGTGCAAACCAGTCTAAATTAAAATCACCCAGTATGAATGTCCTGACTAAGGGTACAAACCAGTCTAAATTAAAATCACCCAGTATGAATGTCTCCTGACTAAGGGTACAAACCAGTCTAAATTAAAATCACCCAGTATGAATGTCTCCTGACTAAGGGTGCAAACCAGTCTAAATTAAAATCACCCAGTATGAATGTCTCCTGACTAAGGGTACAAAGCAGTCTAAATTAAAATCACCCAGTATGAATGTCCCCTGACTAAGGGTACAAACCAGTCTAAATTAAAATCACCCAGTATGACTGTCTCCTGACTAAGGGTACAAACCAGTCTAAATTAAAATCACCCAGTATGAATGTCTCCTGACTAAGGGTACAAACCAGTCTAAATTAAAATCACCCAGTATGAATGTCCCCTGACTAAGGGTACAAACCAGTCTAAATTAAATCACCCAGTATGAATGTTTCTTGACTAAGGGAACTACTTGCCCAGTGTAATAGACATTCTATAAGTGGGACATTATTTCCATTAGCATTATTAATTCAAGTAATTATACTAGCGAGTTGCTTCCACTATGTGATACTTAGAGTCAGTCATGCAAGAATAACTTCAGTGATCCTGGCCACTCAGACTTTATGACCAAGACTGCTTGAATCTTAGAAATAGCATGACTTAATGGCACAGATTGAGAAAGCATTACCTACCCCTCTCCCCACTCCACACACCCCTATACTCCTAAAGTTTATGTTGACATAACAGTTAAGGTGTTTACCTCACAGACAAGAGGTACCAGGTTTGATTCTCACCTTTGGGAAATTGGCTAGGCTTAAAATGCCCCAGAAGGGCAGTTAGCCTAGTACTAACCTATGAACATATAGTGACTCGGTTGCTGCACAATATTGAAGATCGAAAAATTCCCCTAACCAGTACACAGTGATTTTGAGAAACGACTATTTTCAGTTTACCACAAACAAGTAAGAGATTGTTGAGAGCTCACACTCTGAGGAAATACAGAGAAGTATACTCAGGCTGTAATCATTGTGTATCTGGTTATGTAGAGCATATTTTAGACTTTTATATCTTAGAAGAATAGTCCATAAAAAGTGACCTGAATATGGGTAGCCCTGTGAGGTAATGCTTGCAACCCCCATCAGGATGCCCAGGTACTTCCCCAATTGTTCTGTTATGCAATTATTGTCTTCCTACTAAATTATACATGTATTAACATTTAATGCTTTTGTCATTCACTGTCTCATGAAGGATAGCACCAAATGCCTTAACATGGTCAAAATTAGCAATCTGCATTGTCTGTCCTTCATTAAGTGCTGCTCTAACATGATCAGATAATACCATAAGAATCAAAAGACACAATTTCTCTTAATAAACCCATAAACTCATGCTGCTCTGTATCGACCAGAACTACACCCCTTGTGTTATTTTGGAAAAGATTCATTATGAACTTCTACATGACTTTACGTAGAATACCCATCAAGCTAATATTTGCTATGACAATACTTAACAACAGCTGTGGCACATGCAAATAACTGACAAATGGGGTTACTGGTAACAGTTTCAGTATCAAATACAAGCAGAGGCAAGACAGAGAGAGAGAGAGAGAGAGAGAGAGAGAGACCACATCACCACTGAAAGAATCAGAGCTGTTTTTAGGATTCAGATCCCAGAAAAGCCATCTGAATGTCTGACAATATTTACTGAGACTTTACAAAGGGAATGACTCAGTTGGGTACAACTTTCATATTTTCAGCATTGTACACCAAGCTTTGAGGCTTGTTAAATGATTTAAACAAAGCCATAACATTTAAAAATGAAAGCATTAAAGTCAAATGCAGGTCTGAAGTGTACAGCATGCTCATATCACATTACCCATAACATAACCTTATATTATACTGCATCTATTTTCCTGCCCATCATATACATTTTCTCACATTATGTACGCTTGTTTTCATATTACATGTTACAATCCAGAAGGCCAAATTAGCTTTGCCTTTTCTTTAAGTTAGCTGTACCTTACCTTCCTATTTTCCACGCACTACGTATCTGCCTGTTATACACCAGAATGTATCTCTACTTTTACCTGATAATTTCAGTATTCACTTTGCTTAATTCATTGACTTCACTATTGCTGTTTGCTACCTGTGTACTTTTGTTTAGTGTTGCTTATACTGTCTTTCTTTAGATGACTTATTCTTTCCTCAGCAATCAAAAGTAATTTCTTATATGTAACTACATCTAGAGTAGCCATAGACATAGGGTTAATACATGCTTAACAAACCATTGCTGGTTCCAAGACATAGTCACTAAAGAATTACGTACCTTACATCACTAGCTATTAGTAAATGTCAGGTGCCGCATACCATCTTGTATAGGTATGACAACAGATCACATACCTCTGTAATAAACAGTGCAGCTGTTGGGATGAGGCCAGGTTGTTGTAAAAATAGCACATATAAGCCAAGTAAAAACAAACAAGACTAACAGGTGTCAGCATATTTACACTACCACCCCTGCCTCTCAGGATAAATTTACATTTTGTATTTTTCCACACACCCCTTAAATTTAAAATTGAGAAAATGCCATCTGAATATGTAATCAAACCACATGCTATTTGAAGTGGGATTTCAGAATTTTTTTAAGCAAATTTGCAGTGTGACAGAAAAAACAAAAAAATGTGAGTATATTAAATTGGCAAGTCAAATCATTAGCAGTGTTCAGCACTAAGCAGGCATCTGCGAACATGATGTTGGCCCTTTGTCTCAGTGCGATCACAATCATCTTAGCTGGCCTTCCTGGAAGTCTGTTTGTTGCAGTACAGAGTGGCAAAGAACTGAGAAAAAACACCAAGCGACCCCCAAATGACCTCATTGTATTCAGCATTTCAGTGTCCAGTCTCCTACTGCAACTGGTGGAACTGGTGATGTTTATCTCCAATGTTTTACAGTGGTTTTGTTACTTTACCACTGGATTCCTCCTTCTGACCCTCGAAGCATTTGCATGCTGTTTCTGGTTCACTGCTTGGCTGTGCGTCTTCTACTGTGTCAAGATTGTCAGTGCCAACTGGAGGGTAATTGCATTAGCCAAAGTGAAATTTCCTACCATTGTGCCCCAGCTTATCCTCGGAACCATTATAGCAACACTAGTTATCACCTGCGCAACAGTCACAGACAGAGTTCACAGAGTAAGCTTGAAGAATGCTTCAGGAAATTACTGCACACTTCAACTTGATGACTTCATACTGAAGCCTATTTACTATGTCTTATATCCACTTCTGGGATGTGTGGTGCCTCTGATACTCATGACGATCAGCTCTGGTTTCCTTGTGCATTCTCTGTGTTGTCACAGAAAGAAGATGAAAACTGGCACCATTGGCTTCACCAAACCATGCACTAAGACTTATGGTCATGTCATCAAGATGATTGTATGTCTTGTGTTTGTCTATGTTTTATCACTTACCTGTTTGGTGTCCATCATTTATACCTATTCAGGAGAGTACTCCATGGCATTCCTTTTCCTGTGTGCTATTGTTTTAGTGTATCCCACGCTGAATGGAATATTACTAATTCTGGGTCATTCCATGCTCAGGAAAAAATGCATTTCTTTTGTCTCCTGTTGCTATCCTTACCACATGAACCCCATGAACAGGGAGCGCTGTTAATGTGAGGAAAATAAATTGTGTCTCTATTTCTATCTCAGTTACAGCTCATTCATGCTACGATTTATTTGTCCTGCTACTCCCTTTTTGTCCTATCTTTTCTTATTTCTGCCCATCCTTTCTATTACAACTGTTTCACTAATTTTCTGTCTTCTTTTCTTCATTTTTTTTACTATTTTCTCTTCTCCATCTCTCTTTCTACCTCTTTATTAGCTGCAGTACTTTTTCACTTTTGCTAGGGTTGTCTTACTGATCATAACTGAAATTAACAATTTGCTATGTATTTTAATTTTATGGTACTTTTTCACCCCATGCTCACTGACCATTAATGCAAAGTATTGTTAAAACTGGAATGTTGAGATCACTTGTAAGTCAAAAGTTGCAGGGTTTGCAGCTTGGTTAAAGGTATTTGAGTTTCAATTAAAGTCTTGTGTCACATTTTGTAGTTTATTGCGCAGTGAATTTTAAAACTTCGGGGTAGAGGTGTTTCTTTGCATTAAGAAAGCAATTTTTATTGTTGTTCTTTGCAACAAAGTACTGCAATCGCAATGCAGAAACAAATGCTGTTTGCCCTTACCCATGTTTTGCAACTATGAAGTTAATGCAATTAAGTAAGGATGGCAGAGGTACAAATGGGGCTTGCCACCTTGCAAAAATACTTTTTCTACTTTTTATGTTACAGTTTTTTAACATTTTTGTTTTGTGTGTTTTTATTATTCAGGATTCAATCAACTACTGATCACACAAAAAATCCTTCATCATCCAAATAATACTCCAATCCTCTCTAACTTTATCTCCCCATACAAAAATCTTGCAACACTTCGTTCAGCTAACAAGTTACTAATCGCCAATATCAAATCTAATAACAAAGCTGGAGACTCCCTTTTTACCAACATTGTGAGAAAAATATGGAACAAGCTTCCAGTGTCACTCACATCTCTCTCATCTACATCTCGCTACAAAAAATACCTCAAAGAACTTATGAAAAATCATTGGCTCTGTCCCTGCTATAAACCTGACTGAACCTCACTTTTCTTATTACTATCTCTTCTTGCCTTATACCCTCCTTATGGGCTTTGTCCCCTCTCTTCCTTCAATCCTAGAAGCTAACCATAGTCCAGCCCTCATTTGTGTCATTTGTTCTCTACCTTCATCTCATGTTCCCCTACTTTGACATACAAATGGCAACATGAGAACCTCAAAGTGTACCTGACCTCCTTAAATCTAAAAACCCATGCAAAGACTCTAAACTACTTTTCCTCTTAGACAAACTTTCCATTTAATTGTAACCCATACACTATTAAATTCTCTTATGTAGTAGAACTTTAGAAACTTTTAAGTATTATATATAGTAATTTTGCTATGATTTGAGTTTATCTACATATGAAGTACTGCATTTTTATTTTGTAATTTTCTATTTTTTGTAATTTTATTTTCTATTATTTGTAATTTTATTTTGTAATTTCTATTTTGTAATTTGATTATGTTTGCAGCTTATCTCCCTGGGCCTCTACTGAAAATGGACATGTATCCAGCTAGACTAGCCCAGTCAACAAATGTAAAATAAAATAAAATAAATAAAAAATAAAATTGATATGAATCTCATTATCCCTTTTATATACCCTAAACATGCAGTAAAACATTCACTCTGAGTTTACTCTTGTGCTTTGATGTTGGATGGCTGCTGTTCACTACTGTGCAACACCTCATGAGGTGTCCAGTTAAGGTTGTTACCCCTTGTTTTCCTTTGGGGTATTCAGGAGATCTCGATCTAAGGTGCTCAGTTCTGCTCTGACACTATGGTTTTATAACAGCACAGATCCATATCTAACACAGGATTTCAGAATTAGATTTGGTAGTTCTTCTTTTTGGGCAGCATAACATTTCACTTTTAAGTTCTTAGGTGTATCTGTTCTTAGTTAGCTTACGGGCAAAGAGACCATCAAGTAGCTAAGCCACATCATCCAGTAGTGGTCAATGACTAACAGTGTCCCTTATTAAATAGGTGTTCTTCATATATCCAAGTAAAAACTTGTGATGACCCATCCAGTCATCCAGACTGATTTTAAATGTTACTAGGGAAGTCCTCTGCTTTATATGTCAGTGCAGTCTATTCCACAAATGGGGAGTTATGTTTAGTAAGGTACCTGGTGTGCCATTTGGTGATGTAGATGTACAGGTAGACATTTAGGTCTATAGAGTTAATATTTGCTTTACGTTTGGTTATCTTTAGATGAAGACGTTCAAGGACTAAGCAGACATCATCCCTGAGCAGTCCATATGACACTGAGTAGAGGACAAGGATTTTAATCTGTCAGAGCAGGAAAGGGTACTGATATCAGAGAGCTTTCTGGTGAGGAAACTTTGAGGCCTCATGAATTGGTTTAGGTGCTTAGCAAGATGCATGGTAACGTGGGGTACTGTATTCAATGGTAGACCTAGTAAGAGAGGAATGAAGTGGGGCTGCTATAACTTTTTCGGACCTTCAGGAGATCTCATGAAAGATAAAGTGTACCAGGTGAACCATCACAGAGACACCGTAATCAGAGGAGAGTCTTTTGTCAACAAAGGTACCTAATGCTTTATTGACTGTGTCAGATTTAAGTGGGACATTATCTATCTCATAAACAAAAATAATTCCAAATTTAATAAAAGATACTATACTGCATTACTTAACATTGGGGTAAGCCCATGATTACCACAACAATGATTTGTTTTTTCAGCATACATGTACTGCTTACCTCCTACTCCTTCTGTCTTTATCCTTTTATGTTTTTGCCTACTTTTACATTCTATTCTCTTCTTTAGTATTTTAATTTTGTGCCCTGTTCACATCCTTCTCTTCAATCTTCATATAGATTTATAGGTTCATAGATTAGGACTAGGCTAACTGCCCTTGTGGGCCATTTTAAGCCTAGCCAGTTACCCCATGTGAGAATCAAACCCTGCACCTTGCACCTACAAGGTGAACACTTTAACTTTCTGCTTTTCAAATGGCATGTAATATATTCTTTGTTACACATACTCAATGTCAGATCAGCTATAAAATTAGAATATATTGTTTAAAATTCATATAGCCGTACTCACCATGCCTAATACTAAAAGGCATGGCTCTGCCAGCTCCCTTTCATTCTAATCTGATGGGAAATTGTTGGACCCTATGCCTTACTCCAAAAGTGGAATCAAGCTTCCCTCAACAAAACAATTTAGCATTGTACGTTAATCAGTCACTAATGTATGAGACTGAATCAATGGCAAAGCCCAGCGAATGGGCTTCTCGCAAAAGCAGACGCTCCACCTGTATGTAGAACTAGGTACTACAGGCAGCACCATGTGGGAACCCTGAGGCAGAATTTCCACCTGTATGTAGAATTAGGTACTGCAGGCAGCACCATGTGGGAACCCTGACTGCCTTTGGTACTTAGTTTCACATACTGGAGGAGCTGTAGTGAAGATTTTGGGAGATGGGTGTGGGTCTCTGGGACTCCATGCATGCATGGTTGATTATATTTAGTGGAAGCCATCCCCTGTACAGGAAAGTCAAGACTCTCTTTTTCCTCTCTTTTTTATTTTGTAGGTGGGATCAGAGAAGATAGCATGTGCAGAGAGGAAACTAGAGAAAGCCGAGTTCATTGTCATATTGTCTGGTACTGAAAATGATATTTCAGAAAATTGGATAATTGTACTGAATAAGGTTGGGTAATTCATGTATAATATATGTATCTTTAATTTATTCATTTGATAACCAGATATGTCCACTGTATACAAGTTTCTCTTTTCGTGTGTGACCTGGGAACACAGTAGGAAAATGGAGGTGGAAGGAAACAAATTCTATATTCTTGACTACAGAAAATAGCTCTTTAAAGCTGAGAGGCTTAATCCTCCGCCAAAGTCTTCTTAAGTGAAACTACTATTGAGTATGTATGTGTTCCTGTCTAGCAGGGGTGCTTTGGAGTAGCCTAAATACAGCCTAAAAGTTTACAATCTGTGGCTTCACAGTGTTTTTTTAAAAAAAATAGCCTTTTTGTATTGGCAAGAGGGAAAGGACACTCAGGTGCCACATATTAGGCTACCTCTATGGTTTGTTTACTTTTATTAAGTTTAGTTTTATTAATGAAGACATGAAATGAATGGATGATAGAATAGTCTGGGCAATGACTGGCAGATGGTGAATCAGAACCCTTATAGCAGATGGAGTTCTGATGGCCTAGGTATAATATGGCAGATTTTTCTTCCCCTCAAGAAATTAAGCAAATAGATAACATGTGCTAGATTTCAGAGGTAGATCAGCTAGATATAGCAGAATTGTGGAATGAGAGAAGGAAATTCTACTTTGCTGTGTACTAGGATTTAGAGGGAAGCAAATCTTCAGAGCAGTTCTGCTGTGAGATATCACTTGGTGTCTGATACACACAAACATGTGGGTTAAAGTGTATTGGTCATGCTCTGAAGCATCTTTGTTTTACAATTAATTAAAGTTCCAGTCGTACTCCTCAGGCAAATGTTCAAGAGATTTTTTTCTAGATGAAGTTTGCAGTGTGCTTTTTTTAATTTCACTGTTTACTCAGTTTTTCTTTATAGCCCCACCCACAAAATGGTATCATGGTAGGTATTAGATGATTTACATTAACTGCAATGCATCGTGGGCAAGAACATTTCATTTACATCTTTAGAAGAACAGCTTTTTACTTCCATTGTAGTGTCAGTACTTATCACCACTTGTAATTTCCTACTGATGCATTTAGTATAGAAATATTGTATTCTATACATTAATTTGGGTAGTGAGGCACTGTGGGTTCAGTCTTTTATGATGTCATGTCAGAAGTTTAGTACAATGGTCCATACATTAATTTGGGTAGTGAGGCATTGTGAGTTCAGTCTTTTATGATGTCATGGCAGAAGTTTAGTACAATGGTCCATACATTAATTTGGGTAGTGAGGCATTGTGGGTTCAGTCTTTTATGATGTCATAGAAGAAGTTTAGTACTATGGTCCATACATTAATTTGCGTAGTGAGGCATTGTGGGTTCAGTCTTTTATGATGTCATGGCAGACGTTTAGTGCAATGGTCCATACATTAATTTTGGGTAGTGAGGCATTGTGGGTTCAGTCTTTCATGATGTCATGGATGGAATTTTCAGGTCCAAGAAAAAATTTCAGGGGTTATTCTTATTGAAAAAATAAAATGCATAATGAATATAACTTTTTACATCAAAAACTGCATAATTTGTAATTGAATATGATAAGAACATTATACCCAACTAAAAGCATTCCTAAATTACATTTGCCACAGTATATGACCAATACACTTTAAGAAATTAATGTAAGATAAATATAAATCAGAAAGGCAGTTTTTAGTTGAAGGGTGTGCTGGACAAGAACGTCATAGCAACATATGCATTTTCTGTATACTTTTAGAAAACAATGAAAACCACATACAGTGTAAAGCATAAATTGAGTAGAAAATATAATGCATAACTTATGTAGGAGGCTAACAGAAAGAAAGAGAGATTAAAAAGAAAGTGGGAAAGTGATTTTGATAATCGTGTGGTACATATAAACAAGAAGATATGGCACTGTTCGTAAATTTAGGATACTGATGAGGAGGCGAATGGTGTCCTGAATGATTTAAAACATTTATGGCATGTAGGAAAGCAATGATTTTAGGGGCTGAATTATTAAAGCACAACAAAGTCACACAGCCGTCGCTATTCTGCCATTGCTACACTGATTTCTTTTGTTTGTAGCGGCATCAGTAGCACAACAGGTAGTACACTGTCCTTAGTTCTGGAAAACCAAAAGGCTGTGGGTTTTATTCTTGGACTGTTGACACTGCAGTGTAGCATGGGGGGGGGGGTGGCTACTGCATTCCTGAATGTGTTGTCCTTTGGATGAGTTAAACCAAAACCCCATCTGCTTTAGGTGGTGGTAGTTTAGGTGGATATAAAAGACCCCACAGCAGCTATCAAAGAGAGTAGGAGAAGTTCCCCCAATTCCCTGATCAAATTTCCCCCAGTAATAGAAATATCCCCCATTTGTCTCTCTTGAAAAGAGGTCATTAACCTAGTGGGGCTAACTCCATCAACAAAGTATAAATGAAATAAATAAATGTTAGAAATCAATGTGCTAATAGCATGATATCCTTTTCAGTCCAGTAGATTTAGAGAAGCCATGTGATATGTAATTCTGTACTGCAGTAGCTAATTACAGTGAATATTGGCATGCATTGGCTCTTATAAAACACATCACCAGCAGTATAAATGCACTGAGTTAGAGTCTGGCTGAATACCTCTGCTTAACAGCTTACGGCTTGAATACAATATGACACAGGAACACACAACTAGCTTTCCTTGTGGGTTATTTTAAGCCTAGCCAATTTCCCCTCAAAAGTGGGAACCTACCTTGTGGGGCAAATTCCATAATTATTACACCAACTCTCAACCCGCTAATGCCCTGGTCAAATCAGCAATATGACATGCTTAGTCTGGACAGTAGGAGGTAGTGGTTATGTAGCTGAAGGCCTTTTTCAGACCAGTAAAGATAAATGAAGATGGACCCAATTACAATTAGTTTTTGCATATTTCCATAGTTAGCACCTACTATGATATAGATGGCCGTCACTGTGATGAACTCTTCCTGAAAACCATTCTGTGAGTGAGGCAGTGGACTGTATTTCCTAATGCTACAGACTATATGTAATCTATTTCCATATGAGGAAACATATTTTGTTCTTGTTGTTGTTGTTTTGGGCTGCAATGGCTTATGATCAAGACTTATGGCCTTAACAATTTTGTTTTTTGTTTGGTTTGCTTAAACGCACTTGTACCAGGATGGTGAGGAACATTTGTGAAACATTTACTGCTGCTAATCTTTGTGAACATTTTGACTTCTTCACATGTGAACTCTGATCCATTATCACTATGAATCTGTTCAGGCAGCTACTTCTTCCAATGTGATTGGTTCTGCAAAGGGGATGTGAATAAATTGCTATGTGCTGACAGCTATTATTGAAGGGACAGCATTTTGTGATAGTACATTCTAGCCCACCTGGTACAAATTCTCAATAACATTTTTGTTAGCTTGCCCATACCATACCATACCATACCATACCATACCATACCATACCATACCCAATCACCACAAACAGCTGCAATTAAGGAGTTTTTATTTATTTGACATTTGTTTGCCAGGAAAGTATGAATGGTAAAATATCCCATTTTCAACAGAGATCCAGGGAAAACAGCTGTACATTCACATAATATGGTTGTAGTTAAATAAAGTTATTACTAAGCCTAACAGAGAAGAATGACATATTAGCTAGGTAAACATTTTGCTTCAGTTTCTACAGTGTGAACCTATACATGCATAGTGCAAATATTTAGACAGCTATAACAAGCTGAAAAAGAACATTGTCAATAGTTAAAGTATTCACAAGTAGCAATTCCTAGAGATAGCATTAAACACACTGAGTACACTCTTTGGAACAGAGATGCCTAGATAATATTGCCTAGGCAAAATATATATATATAATAGATAATTTAACAGACATAGAAATTGACACCCAGTTCAACTCCTTCTTTACCAACTCCATAGCTGAACTCACTAAGACCTTCCCCAATAGTATCTCCTCCCCTCTACTCAACCCTACATTCCCTTCTCCCACCCCTCCCCCTATTTTCCACCTAAAACCTATCTCTATCTCTCACATCAAAAAGCTTCTCCCCAAACTCAAGCCATGCTCCAATGCCCCTGACAATATCCCCTCACACTTTCTAAAGCTTGCTGCAGATGCCATTGCCATCCCCATTAGCATTCTCATTAACCGATCCATTCATGAATCATACGTCCCCAAATTGTGGTGTGCTGCCTATATCCTACCTCTTCACAAAGGAGGCAAAAACAATAATATCTCTAATTTCCGTCCAATAGCCATTCTCTCCCCAATATCAAAAATTCTAGAAAAATGCATCCACCACCAACTTATGCCCTTCCTCATCAGTAACCACCTCCTTACCCCTACTCAACATGGCTTCCGCCCCAGCCATAGTACAATAACCACTCTCCTCTCATTTTTAGACATAGTAAATCATGCTCGGGACTCAGGAGAAATTGTATCCACTGTCCTTCTAGATCTTTCCAAGGCTTTCGACACTGTCTCTCACTCCCACCTTTTAACTCATCTGTCTAACCTCAATCTCAATCAGCATTCACCTACATGGTTTAAGAGTTGTCTTTCTGACAGATCCCAGGCTGTGAAATGGAAAACTAGTATCTCAACCTTCCTTCCTACCCCAACTGGGGTTCCCCAGGGTTCAATACTGGGTCCAATGCTTTTCAATATATTCATTAATGATTTCCATGCAGCCATTCCCAACACTAAAATAGTATAGTATGCAGACGACTCTACTTTAATCTGCTCTGCTCCTAATCTTCCTGCTCTCCAAGCAATTACCTAATCTGCCTTTACAGACACTGAGAACTGGATGTCTCATAACCACCTCTCCCTTAATGCTAATAAATCCAAAATCCTACTTTTCTCTCCCTCTAAAAACATGCACCTTAACAAACTATCTTTCAATATTACCAGTAATCCCAACTCCCTAATTGAAGTTGTCCCCTTCGCTAAACTACTCGGTGTTACTATCGACGAACACCAAAAATCCGATATTCATGTCCAATTAAATATAAAAAAAAACATTAAAAACTTGGGTTACTATACAGAAACTCTCAATTCCTTTCTCCCTCTACCAGGCAAACTCTTGTCACTACCTATTTACTACCATCACTATTATACGGTGCCCCTCTTCTAACCAACCTTGCGTCCTCCATCTCCTCAAAACTAGAAATCTGCTACAACAAAATCTCCAAATTCGCTACTAAATCTAAACCCTACTCCCACCATTGCTCTTCCCTACACATGCTAAAATGGCTAGAGCTTCCCAACTACCTCGACTACCTCCAACTCACTACAGCCCACAAATTAATCTTTAAACCTACTGCATGCCCTGCTCTAACATACATCCTTCCTTCTTATACTCCCAACAGACCCCTAAGATCTGCACAACAAAATCAACTTGCTATTCACAAACCAAAATGTCCTGCTGGCCAGTGTCTGCTATCCTATTCCCTAGCAAAAAAATGGAACTCTCTTCCCCCCATCAGTAAGAATCACCAATAATCTTGAACTCTTTAAATCCCAGCTCCATTCTCATCTCTCCCAAAATTGGAAATGTAATTGCTCTCTGCCCCCTAATCCTATTAAACTCATTTTCGACCTGTTCTTCATTAAATACTTCTTCACCTTGCTATATTACCAAACAGCCTCCCCTTGATGCTTCTTACATAACGTATACACCTTTAATGTATATAGTGTAAACCCTACACATACCCTTCTTTCTGTACTTCTCTCCCCCTATATACTTCTTCCATCTAAACCTATATAACACTGTCTAACTAATGTCTCTAACATTCTACAAATTGTGTCTAACACTCTTCTACTATCTTTACCCTCCATCCCCTTGTATTACCCCTATTGCTTTTCTTCTCACATATGTTCTTCTTTCTAATATATATTTGCCTCTTGTTTCACTACTCCACTGCCTCTCTCTCCTTCCTCCACTCTCGGTATTTATTCCTACTACTCTTCCTACTTCACACGACCCATCTTTGTTACCGAGCATGCTCTGTATAAACTATCCTCAGGTCTCCTATATTCCACTCATTACACTAATTCTTTTTGCTACATCTCACTTTATTCTTCTTACAACTTTGTTTAAAACATTATATAATACCGGGATTATTCATAACTGCATTTTATTGTACTTTTTATCATATTTTATTGTATTTTATTTTTTGTATCTTTGTATTTTGGAGCTTTTCTCCCCAGGCCTCCACTGAAAACGGGCTCTTTGAGCCCAGTGGACCTCCCCGGTTATCAAACTGGAAATAAATAAATAAATAAATAAATAAATAAATAAATATATATATATATGTTATTTGTCTAAGAAATAGATTTTACTAATTCCATTTCTCTAGAAATAGCCAAAGTATGCTGGCGGTTGAAGGAGGGAGGGACTAATTCATCCTGGGGTAAGGCAGGAGCAGAGGCAAGCTTTATTTAGGTAGTCTTTGTTGTTTGAAGTTGGAGAGGTTCGAGGTAGATCTAAGTTGCAGAGGGATAGAATTCCATTTATTAACAACAGAGTATGAGTACAGACTTTGGCCAGAGGATTTGTGGGGTTTGCACATGCTGAGAAGATGTTGTTCATTAGATCAAAGTAGTCTATTAGAGTGAAAGGAATGGAGAACAGGAATAAAAGCAGGGCAGTCATCAGTTTCGTGAATAATGTGGTGGAAATAAGCTGCATGTTATTGTCCTCCAGTGCTGTTTGGGGAGAGCATACAAGGCTCTCTTGCACAGCATGGAAAGAATTAATCAGTATGCAGGCAATTACCTTTTCTACCTGTTCCAGAAAGGTACAACGAGTCATTGTCTTTGAGCTATTCATTTACAGTGTTCTAATACTCCATGGACAACACTGAATTATTTATAGTTTCTTTCTGGATAAGGGCATTTGTCACAAATGACTGTTTGATGACAATAGACGGTGCCACTCACTTCTGGTGCATAAGGTTTGTGGGTTCTATTCCCATACCAGGCAGTTGGATACATTTGCCAATACTGACTCTGCAGTGCAGCATAAAATGGGTTCTGCACTCCTGAGTAAGCCGTCTTTCAAATGAGATGTTAAGCCAAGGCCCATCTGCTCGAGTAGAGTGGTAGCTCAGATGGAGAAGTTCCCTATTGCCCTGGCCAAATTTCACCTATCAGCATGAATACCACTTCACTTCTCTCAATTGGCCTAGGGAGACTAATCCGATCAACAAAGTTTGAAAACAAAATAAAAATGAATAAATAAATAAATAAAATGTATCAGTGGCATTTGGCTCTGCTGTCTTCTCATGCAGTAAACATGATTATTTATTTATATTAATTTATTGACATTTGTTGACCGGGAAAGTCCACTGGGCCAATGACCCATTATCAGTGGAGGCCCGGGGAGAAAAGTTCCATACAATCACAGAAATTTTTACATAACATCAGCTTAACTTTGAAAGTCAAGAAAGTTTTTACACAATACAAATTGAAGTAGATATACAAGACAAATGCATATTACAGAGGTATGCAATACAAGAAAATAAACACAGTGTGTTAGATTTTTAGTAATTCTGTTTATATATTCTCATAAGTAAGAATACTGGTTAATCAATTCTGTTTTTTTCAGCCACAAAAATAAAGAAAACAAGAGAGAGAGATTGGCTACGAAGAAAGGCGGTGTAAACTGCAACGATATTCAGTTAGTAGAAGTATTTGTGGTGTATGCCTGCTGAGCATTTCTGGTTACGTTCTCCTTTCGATTCAGTGACATAGGAATGTGCTCCTAGTACCACTGTTTCTCTCATTCAATTTCTCCAAGTCTTTTGGGTTTCTAATACCATGGCGGGAATGGACCCCATTCCTAAGTCAAAGTACCATTAAAGTCCATGGAATTAGCATTGTTTCAATCTTTGTCAGCCAGTAGTGATCTTCGTAACACCTGCAATGTGCCCAGTATTGACACGTAATTCATATGGCATTACATATATCGATAACATGTCTAAATACGATTGTAAATTTGTTTTTATAAGACCATTGCTCCTAATACTGTTGGAAATGACTGGGTATCCTTCTTCCACATTGCTCTCATTTCTGCCTGGAAATCCTGGTATTTTATGACTTTGTGTCTCTCTGTACATAAGACACTGTAGTCACTGGGTGTAGTGATTTCGATCATGAATGCCACTTCATCTTCTTTTCCTGGTTTTCTTGCATCTATTTTTTGAACTGTTGGTAATGGATGAGCTCATGTGATATAAACTTCATCATTTATGTGGCTAATTTTTCCAGTGTTTTTCATCTACTTCACTGTTACAATGTTTGCACAATACCCACAATCCCCAGTGCAACAGTCTCGCCACATTATTGTGCCTTTCAGTATACAGTCCTTCTGCCATTAGTGTATCACAACCAGCAACAAGATGTGTGATGGTTTCCAATTCTGTTTTACAAAACTACATTTGTCTGTTTCTCTCACATGTTCAATGGAATTTGTAAACCAATGTGTACGTAGTCCACTGTCTTGGGCCATCAATATTAACCTTTTGTCTTTTGGTTTAAATTCACCTCTCCTTGACCATTCCTGCATTCGATCCTGATCAACATAAGGTTGTTCCAACGGGTTTTCTGTACTTGCAACTACATTTATGCATTTTCCACATTTCTTGCCTTCTCATCTGGTCCTTTACCTTATATTCTTTATTTTGTTTTTTTGGCACATTCAGTTGCTGCCTGATTTTTATTTACTTCTGGTTTGATTTCCATTCCCACTTGATGCTGATATGCTTCTGCTAAACTAAGTAGGGACATCATCTTAGACTTATTCTCCTCATGTTTCAAAACTTTCACTATGTTGGCTCTTGTGAGGTCAGCAGATATGCATGGATTCCCACAACTGCAGATCTAAATATGTAATCAATTTCAAGGAGGCCCATACCTCCTTCAGAATGGAGAATATATAGCCTTGCTATACACTGATTTTTATTTGATGAGCATGAAGCATCCTTGTTTTCCTGTTTAGCCCCCATTCAACATATTTTGGGGCCAGTCAATCACTCCAAAACCATAAGTTAGGACAGGAAGAGCAGATTGGTTTATATCTCAGACTTTGTTCCTAGATGTCAATGCTGTTTTCAGTATTAATTTTAGTCTTTAAAATCATTCCTTACTAAGCTTTATTCACATTTGTTCGTGTTTTATTGTTGATCCCTCATCAGTTCAAAATATTTATACACTCCCTCTTGCTCAAGTTCTTTTATATCACATTCCTGTCCCAAACTGATATTTTCCTGGTGCTGTAACTTTCCTACTTTAAAGGTTGCTTTTGCATATTTATCAAAACCAAATGACATCCTTATATCCTCTGAAAATGTTTTGACCACTTACAGTTGTGTTTTCAGTTCCTCATCTGATGAAGTATACAGCTTTAAATCATCTATAAAAAGACAAGAAGTCTTTATACTTTGTTGTTTTTTGGGAGCCAGATTGTAACCATGACCTAATCTGTTAAGCAGACAATTTAATGGGTTAAGGGCAAGACAAAAGGGCAGCAGTGACAGACAGCCACCCTGGAATATCCCCCTTTGAAATGTTATTCCCGGAATGATAATTTGTCCTTTATCATGACTTAACTGCAAAGTGGTTTGCCACTGTTTCATGGTCGCTGTAAAGTAATCTATCAGTGTAGGGCATATCTTATACATTTTTAAGCACTCTTTTATCCATGAATGTGGGATACTGTCAAATGTTTTTTGTAGTCTGTCCTTGCCATACTTAGATTTGTCCCCTTTTTACAGCTCTGCATTGTGACTTCATTTAACAAGTGATCCTTTGTTCCATGTGACTTTTTATTACCTTTGCGTTCGATTGCCATGATTGTATTTTCTTCTAAATGACTATAAATTCTGTTGACATCAATTCCAGTGTACAGTTTATACATCATCAGAAATCAAGTTATTGGTCTGTAGTTTTTAGGGTAGCTTGCAAGTTTGCATTTGAGTAGGAGTATTGTCTTTCCTGTTGTTAACCAGGCTGGTGTTTGTTCGGGGTGCGCATATAACTAGTTCTACTCATGGCTAAATCTTCATGTAAAGATGTTAATACTTTCAGCCAGAAGTTTGGTACTGCATCTGGGCCTGGGGTTTTCCAATTAGGAGCTTTGTTAACTTTGTTTCAGTCTCTCTGGTGATTACTTCATCCCACTTCATATCCTGTACATTCTAACTTCTTATTCTTTCTTTTACTGCTTCTATCCATTTAGCATCTTTGTTATGCTCCACAGGATCTTCATAGATATTTCTCTAACATGTATTTATTTCTTCCCTTTTTGGTGGTGTTGCAATACCTTTTTGCCTTGTTTCCCATTTCTCTATAAAACTTTTTGGGTCATCAATAAATTGCGTATTTTGTACTTTTCCTTTATATTTATCTGCATATCTTCTAAGTTTTTCTGCCTGTTCTGATATTTTTAGTTTATTATTTGCAATAGTGCATAGTATTTCCTGATCTGTTCTGATACTGTGCATTGCTTTTATCATGTATTTCTTTCTGACTATTTTTGTTGATCTGTTCCTTCTTCTATACTGTTCTAACAGTGATACCTTTTGTATTAATTGCTTTATAGTTTTCACTGTTTGATACTTCCTTGATGACATTCAGTTTCTCCCGTTCCTTTCCTTTACTGCCCTGTGTTTTTGTGGTAAGACTTTATCAGTTATTAATTTAGCTGCACAGTAATATATCCTGTTTACTTCTGTTATATCACATGGATTTCTATGGACAGTCCTAATTACTATGTTCATTTGTTTTATCAGACTTCTGACTTTTTGGGTTTTACTGGCTTTGTGTAGTCTGTTTCTTTCATTGATCTTAGTATATCTATCCATCTCTATTAAATCAAAGAACTCTTCTCTTCGCTCCTTTTCTTCTAAACTGAGGGCACATTCTTTGCTCCCCATTTCCTGTGAGCAATTTATAGAAAGGATCTTCTTGTGCCAGATTCTCTTCAATTTCATCCTGTTATCTGTTGCTCTTTCATATGGGAACTCACTGTTTCCTGTTTCTTCCCTTGCTGTGCAAATCTAACTGAACATTTCCACTGGTTTCCTGTGGAAGGCTCCAAAATATCTTCATATTGCAACTGATCAGATGTTTCTGTCTCCACTGGTTTCTCCTTCATTTGAGGGTACATTGCTTTAGCTTGCTGTGATGTTATCAGTGGTAGATTTTCTACACTAAATCCTTCACTTTGCAGATACTCTATAACCTCAGTTTCTGTTTCTTTAACTTTTTCATTACTAGTCCTCTTTTTTTACTTTTCCTCTTTGTATTCTTATTTTTGTATTGTAAAATTTTCCATGGCTGTTTGCCTTTGCCTATATTTCTCTTCAAGTATCTTTTGGTGCTGCTCATTTCGTATTGATTAGTTTTGCTTTCTCGATTGCATACATATTGCACCATATTAAATCTCTTTCCCATGTCCATATTTCGTCTTCAGATGTCTTCTGCTTCTCCTGTTTCTCCTTACTCTGGGGACTCATTTTCCATCATGCTGTGATGTAACCTGTGTTAGACTTTCTACACTAAATCCTTCACTTCGCAGGTATTCCATAACTTCAACTTCTATTTTTTAACTTCTACTTTACTAATCTTCTGTTCTACATTCCCTCTTTGGGATCTTATTTTTTATTGAGAAAATTTCCATATCTGGGTGCCTTTGCCTATATTTTTCTTCAAATATCTTTGGGGCTGCCTTTTTTGTATTGATTAATTTCACTTTCTCCATTGCATAAATATTGTACCACATCAGATCAAACTTTATTTCCCAAGTCCATATTTGTTTTTTATACCTTTCAAAAGTCTCTAGATTTTGTTCTTTGTATTTTTGCATGTCATCAGTTGCTTCTTTTCTCAAATGGCACAAGGTTTCTTGGTCTATATAATGTTTTTCATAAATCAGTTGTATTAATGAACACAAATTTTTATTTGAAGAGTCTGACAGTTTTTCTTGTGAAAATATTTTCTTATCTCTTAATTTTTTTGTATATCTTCTGTATGTAAATTCTGGGCTTTTTGCATAATAGTAACAATACATAATTGTTTCTTATCCTCAATAGTCTACTCTATCATCTTTATGGCTCTTTTTTGCCCTATCAGTTTTTGTGATTTTTGTGGACTGCTGCTTCCTTCTACAATGGGGGGCTGCATGCTGATGTCATAGATGGCATGGTGCTGTCAATCGTTGACATGCTGCTGTCATTGATGAAACTCCCTTCAGCGATTTTCAAACTGGACCTAATTGGACAGTAAAGGCTGATGGCCTCTAGCCAACATGAATAGCTTTCCATGCAGGAACTAGTGAAGTGTCCCACACCAGGCTAAAGGCTCCCACTCACAGTTGTTAGTGATGCTGAAGCAGCTGCTGTGGGCTTATTTATTTATATATTCTGTATTTGTTAATTAGAGTAGAAGAGTACTCTACATAGACCATTTTCAGACTAAGCCTGGGAGCACCATCTGTTTAAAAGACTTGTTCAGAGTCACATAGTAGGCAAAGGGAAGTCAAGAGAATCAAACCCCAGACCTCAGGAAACAGCTTATTAACAACTTATTTCAATAATGTAATGTTACCATCATCCAGGTACAAATGGATTAGTAAACATGTCCGAACAAATGCTTTCTTGCTAGTCCAAGATGCAAACAAAGATCAAAGTAAATCAAAGTTTAACCGTTTTAACCACTATGAAAGTCTTTACATAGTTATGAATTCATTTACAGAGGAACCCATTCCGAAACAGTGCATTCAGTGGTTGTGAAACTACTGAGAGGTTTAATGAAAGTCATTCGAAGCAGTTTACCATTCCTGGGTGCAACATTAGATGCAATATATTTTGATGTCTGAGGGAGGCATTTACAGTGATCATATTAGACTAGGTGTTGAGCTACTGATCTGCATTACATTTACATCACATCATTTATAGTCATTATATACTTCACACCATATATACCACACACCATCTACACCATCTATAGTCACTATATACATCACACCATATATACAACACACCATCTACACCATCTATAGTCATTATATACATCACACCATCTGTAGTCATTATATACATCACACCATATATACAACACACTATCTACAGCATCTATAGTCATTATATACATCACACCCTCTGTAGTCATTATATACAGCACATCATCTATAGTCATTATAAATATCACACCATATATATAGCATATCATTTACACCATGTATAGTCATTATATATATCACATCATCTATAATCATTATATACATCACACCATCTGTAGTCATTATATGCATCACACCATCTGTTTAAATGACTTGTTCAGAGTCACACAGCAGGCAAAGGAAAGTCAAGAGAATCAAACCCCGGACCTCAGGAAACAGCTTATTAACAGCTCATTTCAATAAAGTAATGTTACCATCATCCAGGTACAAATGGATTAGTAAAATGTCCAAACAAATACTTTCATGCTAGACTAAGATGCAAACAAAGATCAAAGTAAATAAAATTCTTCACCTGTTTTGACCACTATGAAAGTTGTTACATAGTTATGAATTAATTTACACAGGTGCCCTTTCTGAAAGAGTGCATTCAGTGGATGTGAAACTATTGTGAGGTTTAATGATTAATGGAAGCAGTTTACCATTCCTAGGTACAACTTTAAATGCAATATATTTTGAAATCTGTGTGCGACGAGTGCAGTGTTCATAACTGACTAGGTGCTGAGGTACTGATCTGCATTCAATATACATCACGTCATCTGTAGTTGTTATATACATCATACCATATATAGAACATAGCATCTACACCATCTATAGTCATTATATACATCACACCATCTGTAGTCATTATATACATCACATCATCTATAGTCATTATATACTTCACACCATATATACAACACACCATCTACAGTCATTATATACATCACACCATCTGCAGTCATTATGTACATCACACCATCTATAGTCATTATATACACCACACCATATATAGTCATTATATACATCCTACCATATATACACCACATCTACACAATCTATAGTCATTATATACTTCACAGCAGCTGTAGTTATTATATACATTACACTATCTGTAGTAATTATATACATGACATCATCTAAAGTCATATACAGCACACCATCTACACCATCTATAGTCATTATATACATCACACAATCTATAGTCAATATATACATCACACCATCTATAGTCCTTATATACATCACACCATCTATAGTCATTATATACATCACATCATCTATAGTCATTATATACATCACACCATATATACAACACACCATCTATAGTCATTATATACATCACACCATTGGTAGTCATTATATACATCACATCATCTGTAGTCGTTATATACATCACACCATTTATAGCCATTATATACATCATGCATTTGTAGTCATTATATGCATCACATCATCTGTCATTATATACATCACACCATGCATACAACACATCATCTACACCATCTGTAATTATTATATACATCAACCATCTGTAGTCAATATACACATCTCACCATCTATGGTCATTATATAAAGCACACGTTCTATAGTCGTAAAAATCATACAATCAATAACCATTATATACATGACATCATCTATAGTCATTATATATATATATCACACCATCTATACTCATTATATACATCACATCATCTATAATCATTATATACATCATACCATATATACAACACACCATCTACACCATCTATAGTCATTATAAATGTCACACCATCTGTAGTCATTATATACATCACATCATCGATAGTCATTACATACATCACACCATATATACAACACATCATCTACACCATCTATAGCCATTATATACATCACACCATCTATAATCAATATATACATCACACCATCTGTAGTCATTATATACATCACACCATCTATAGTCATTAGATATATCTCACCATCTATAGTAATTATATATATATATCATCATATATAGTCATTATATAGATCACACCATGTGTAGTCATTATATACATCACACCATCTATAGTCATTATATAAATAACATCATCGATAGTCATTATATACATCACACCATATATACAATACACCATCTAAAGTCATTATATACATCACACCATCTGAAGTCATTATATACATCACACCATCTATAGTCATTATATACATCTTATCATCTATATTCATTATATACACTACACCATCTGTAGCCATTATATACATCTCACCATCTATAGTCATTATATACATCACACTATCTGCAGCCATTACATACATCACAATACTATAGTCATTATATACATCACACCATCTGTAGTCTTTATATGCATCACACCATATGTTTAAATGACTTGTTCAGAGTCACACAATAGGCAAAGGGAACTCAAGAGAAAAAAAACCCTGCACCTCAGGAAACAGCTTATTAACAGCTTAGTTCAATAATGTAATGTTACCATCTTCCAGGTACAAATGGATTAGTAAAATGTCCAGACAAATACATCACGCCATCAATAGTCATTATAAACATCACACCATCTGTAGTCATTATATAGATCACTATCTATAGTCATTATATACATCACACCATAAATACAACACACCACCTACACCATCTATAGTCATTATATACATCTCACCATCTATAATCATTATATACATCACTCCATCTATAGTCATTATATACATGACACCATCTATAGTCATTATATACATCACATCATCTGTAGTCATTATATACATCACATCATCTATCATCATTATACACATCACACCATATATGCAGCACACCATGTACACCATCAATAGTCATTATATACATTACATCATCTATAGTCATTATATACATCACACCATATATACAAAACATCATCTACACCATCTATAGTCATTATATACATGACACCATGTATAGTCATTATATACATCACATCATATATACAACACACCATCTACACCATCTATAGTCATTATATAGATCACACCCATATGTAGTCATTATATACGTCACACCATCCTTAGTCATTATATACATCATACTATCTATAGTCATTATATATATCTCGCCATCTATAGTTATTATATATATCTCACCATCTATAGTTATCATATACATCACACCATGTGTAGTCATTATATGCATCCCATCATCTATAGCCATTATATACATCACAGCATATATACGACACACCATCTACACCATCTATAGTCATTATATACATCACACAATCTGTAGTCATTATATACATCACATCATCTATAGTCATATACATCACACCGTATATACAACACACCATCTACACCATCTATAGTCATTATATACATCACACAATCTGTAGTCATTATTTACATCATATACAATATTTCATTATATACATCACACCATATATACAACATACCGTGTACACCATCTATAGTCTTTATATACAGCACACCATCTGTAGTCATTATATACATCACACCATATATACAGCACACAATATTCAGCATCTATAATCACTTTACATCACACTATGTGTAGTCATAATATACATCTCAGTATATATACAACACATCATCTACACCATCCATAGTCATTATAAACATGACATCATCTATAGTCATTATATACATCACAGCATATATACAACACACCATCTACACCATCTATAGTCATTATAAATATCACACTATCTGTACTCATTATATACATCACATCATCTATAGTCACATACATCACACCATATATACATCACACCATCTACACCATCTATAGTCATTATATACATCACACCATCTGTAGTCATTATATACATCACACCATATATACAACACACCATGCACACCATCTATAGTCATTATAAAGATCACACCATCTGTACTCATTATATACATCACATCATCTATAGTCATATACATCACACCATATATACAGCACACCATCTATACCATCTATAGTCATTATATACATCACACCATCTATAGTCATTATATACATCACACCATCTGTAGTCATTATATACATCACATCATCTACAATCATTATATACATCACACCATACATACAACACACCATGTACACCATCTATAGTCATTATATACATCACACCATCTGTAGTCATTATATACGTCACACCATCTGTAGTCATTATATACATCACATCATCTACAGTCATTATATACATCACACCATATATACAACATACCGTGTACACCATCTATAGTCTTTATATACATCACACCATCTGTAGTCATTATATACATCATACCATATATACAACACACAGTCTACACCATCTATAGTCATTATATACATCACACACTCTGTAGTCATTATACACATCACACCATAAATACACCATATCATTTATTTATTTTATTTATTTTACATTTGTTGACCGGGCTAGTCTAGCTGGATATATGTCCATTTTCAGTAGAGGCCCGGGGAGAAAAGCTCCAAGCAAAGGCATAGACAATCAATATTATATATAGTAATAGTTGACAGAAATACAGTAAATGATTTATAATTGAGGTTCAGTTAGACTTGAAACAAAGCAGTATAGTAGGATATACTAAAACAAAATACATTTAGTGAGCATTTGAGAGATAGCAATTAATAAAATTATTGACTAATATACTTTCTTTACCACAAGGACTCGTAGTGCAATAAATCAGGAGAATAGAGAGAGCAGCAAGGGGAAGGAGGTGTTAGTCAGGGTTAGAGCAGGGACAGAGCCAGTGAGTTTTAAGGTATTCTTTAAGTAGCATTTTGAAAAGAAGAGTGGAAGTGAGGGTGGTAAGTTCATTAGGAAGCTGGTTCCAACTTTTTCCTATTGTGTTGGAGAAAAGAGAGTCCCCTGCTTTGTTGTTGGATTTAATAGTGGAAACTAGTAGCTTATTAGCTGATCGAAGTGTAGTAAGATTTTTGTAGGGGGTGATCAGATTATTGAGGATTGGGGTATTGTTAGGATGATAGAGAATCTTATGGGAGATGACAAGTTGTTGGCAAAGGAGTTGGTTCTGCAGTTCTAACCATCCCTGTTGTTTGATGTTGTGACAATGGTGGGTTCTAAAGGGGGTGCCAGTGGCAAATCTGGCTATGTTATTGTAACATGCTGGGAGTTTGGAGAGGTTGCTTTTAGAAAGATTAGTATATATTGCAGAGGCATAGAATAGGGTAGAAATCAGATGGGTCTGGGAAATAAATGGTTATCATGGCAGAAGGGGTTAGGAAGGGTTTGATTCTGTAAAGGGTGCCAAGTTTTTTGTTAACAGACTTTATTGTAGAGTTAATATGGTGATCATAGCTAAGGTGGTTATCAATTGTTATTCCCAGTAGATGGGTAGTAGTGTCAGGAGATATGTTAGTACCATTGTTAGAGGTTACAGTGAAGTACAGTTGAGATGACTTAAGAGTAGGAGCAAAGAGCAATAATTTAGTTTTTTTGGGGTTCAGTAGGAGACCATGTTGCAAGAACCAGTTTTCAGCACTGTTAAATACGGATTGGGTGATTGACTGGAGAGAGGTTATGGACTTGGCTGAACAAAGTAAGGTAGAATCATCTGCATATTGTATGCAGGTGGCTTGTGGAATTGTGGTGTGTAGGTTATTTATAAATAAAGTGAAGAGAAGAGGACCTAAAATAGAGCCTTGAGGTACTCCTATGTTCACAGGGAGTGGTGTGGAAAGATTATTATTCCAGAGTACGGCTTGGTGTCGGTTTTCCAGATAGGATTTAAACCATTGTAATGCCTGTGCATCAAATGATTGGACCTTTAGTATGTCAATAAGCAAGTTATGATTCACCATAACGAATGTCTTTGAAAGGTCAATGAAAAGTGTAGATGAAAATGTGTTATTGTTTCGGTTTTTGTTTATGGTGTCAGAGGAGGATAGCAGGGCAGTTGTTGTGCTATGGAATGGTCTAAAACCATGTTGGCAGCTTGCAAGTAAGTTATTCTGGAGAAGGTGGTCAAGTAGTTGTCTGTGAATGCATTTCTCCATTATTTTAGGAGAAAGTAAGGCAATGGGGCCATCTACATGATCTATGGTCATTATATACACCACAACATCTGTAGTCATTATATACCTCACACCATCTATAGTTATTATATACATCTCACCGTCTATGGTCATTATATACATCACACCATCTGTAGTCATTATATACCTCACACCATCTATAGCCATTATATATATATATATCACACCATATATACAAAACACCATCTACGCCATCTATAGTCATTATATACATTACATCTGTAGTCATTAAATACATCAAACCATATATACAACACACCATCTACACCATTTATAGTCAATATACATCACACCATGTGTAGTCATTATATACATCACACCTTCTATAGTCATTATATACATCACATCGTCTATAGTCATTATATACATCACATCATCTATAGTCATTATATATGTCACACCAGATATACAATACACCATCTACACCATCTATAGTCATAATGTACATCACACCATATATACAAAACATCATCTACTCAATCTATAATCATGATATACATCATAGTAGTCCTTATATACATCACATCATTTATAGTCATTATATACATCACATGATGAATACAGCACACTATCTACACCATCTATAGTCATTACATACAGCACACCATCTGTAGTCATTATATACATCTCACCATCTATAGTCATTATATAAATCACGTCATCTATAGTCATTACATACATCATACCATCTATAGTCATTATATACATCATAATATCTATAGTCATTATATACATCAGACCATCTATACAAGACATCATCTATACCATCTATAGTCATTATATACATCACACCATATATACAGCACACCATCTACACCATCTATAGACATTATATACATCACATCATCTATAGTCATATACATCACACCATATATACAACACACCATTTACACCATCTATAGTCATTATATACATCACAGCCTCTGGAGTCATTATATACATCACACCATATATACACTACATAATCTTCACCATCTATAGTCATTATATACATCACATCATTTACACTAATTATATACATCACATCATCTATAGTCATATACATCACACCATATATACAACACACCATCTACACCATCTATAGTCATTATATTCAAGATGCATGCACTCGAAACTCTCCTTAGCATGGAGAACATCGATATCTGTGCAGTAACAGAAACCTGGTTCAAGGCTCCCGAGATCACCCCAGCACTACCAGGTTATACCTCATACCATGATTTTCGGCCCCAAAACTTGGACCGAACCACAAAAGGAGGGGGAGTATCAATATTCGTCAAAGATACCCACACCTCCAGGTTGGTGGCACAGCACGAAGCATCAGAGACTATCCATGTGCAACTAACAGTGGGTAAAACTGCCTTCCAGTTTATAGCCTGCTACAGACCACACTCCCAAACCCAGGAACCCCACTCGGCCTTCCTGAGAACACTGGAAAATATGAAGGTCTCTCCAAACACCATTATACTGGGTGACTTTAACTACCCAAATATAGACTGGGAGCATTACTCTAGCTCCAACACCCTAGCCCAAGGGTTCCTAGAATTTATAAACTCAAATGCTATGGAACAACTTGTTACCACTCCCACAAGAGGGGAAAACATACTGGACCTGATCATCATCAACATGGGGACTCTATGCTCCAGACCAGAAGTGTATCCCTCACTGGTAAGATCAGACCATAAACTAATCTCACTGGATATTCACATCCCGACTCCACCCCCTGCCCTGAAAACCACAGTGAAAAACTTCTCTAAAGCAAATTTCACACTCCTCAAAACCGAGGTGGAATCCTTCAAAGCCCCCAGGCCTGTGGAAAATATGTCCCAGACCGCAGAATCCTTTATAAACACATTCTATGAACACCTTCAGGAATGCATGGATCATGCAATCCCAAATAAAACCAAGACCCAATCCTCCAAAGGCAGACTTCCTGTCTGGTGGTCCCCAGCCATAAACAAACTATACAATAGAAGGAGGAAGCTACTACATGATAGAGCAAAATCCCAAAAAGGGAAGGCATCTTTGATCAGTATTAACAAAAAACTACGGGCACTCATAAAATCGTCTAAGGCCAGCTTCGAGAGAAAAATTGCACAGGACACTAAGGATAATCACAAGGCTTTCTTTAGTTATGTTAGGAACCTGGGTGGGAATTCCCAGATATGCTCAGAATTAGTCCAAAATGACAAAAAATACACCGAACCCACAGACATTGCCAACATCCTAGCTGACAGGTTCAACGCAAACCCCCCCCCACCAAAAGGGAAAATATCTATCCCAGCAGAGTGCTGCCCCCCTGACATCTCAGATGCTCAGGTAAGAGCTGCCCTCTCCAAAGCAAAAAACACAGCATCAGTGGGACCAGACGGTGTCCCGGGCTGCATCCTACATGAACTCCAAGAAGAGCTAAACCCAAACATAAAACTACTGTTCAATCTCAACCTTACTATAGGATATGTACCCAAAGAGTGGTGTACAGCAACAGTGGTCCCTCTCCACAAAGGTGGTGCCTCAATGGATCCTGGAAACTATCGCCCCATAAGCCTGACTAGCTTGGTCCACAAAGCTATGGAAAGGATCATCATGGACCTCATAAATAAGGATATTAGGGACCTACAGACACTGGATCCTACCCAGTTCAGCTTTGTTAAGGGCAGATCCTGCCTCTTATACCATGTTGATTTCTTTGAAACAGTCACCAAGGCCATTGACGAGGGGAAGATGGTCCACACAGCCTACCTGGACCTCGCAAAAGCCTTCGATACAATACCCCACTCGGGCATTATAGATAAGCTCACCAGCTTAAATATAAACCCCTATGTCACTAGATGGATTTCAAACTGGCTCAAGGACAGAACCCACATAGTTAGAATTGCTGGAGCCATGTCAGACTCCAAACCAGTTACAAGTGGCATCCCACAAGGCTCAGTCCTGGGACCTCTCTTGTTCAGTATATGTTTCTCGGAGGTATAGGCCAACATGGAAGGACTGTGGCTGACCAAGTTCGCAGATGACTGCAAACTGGGTGCCATAATCGACTCTCCAGCCGACACAAGCATCCTCCAAAAGGGCCTCATAGAAACAGACAACTGGTGCCAGAGCCATGGCCTCAAGCTAAATGCTGAAAAGTGTATAGTCATCCGGTTTGGCAAAAACAAAGTGCCCACAAATTATCACATAGGTGGTAATACATTAAGTACAGAAGAAGTAATTAGGGACCTGGGGCCCCAAGTTGATAGCAATCTCTCATTTGACAACCATGTGGCCAAAGTGGTTAGAAAAACATTTTATATAGCCCACCTAATCATGAAGGGATTCACATCTAGATCAGGGGAGGTCATCGTGCCTCTTTACTCATCCCTCATCAGGCCCATAATTGCGTACAATGCCCCTTTTGGGATGTACCTTACCAGACACATGCAGCAACTGGAAAGACCCCAAAAGTACCTCACCAAGAGGATCAAAGGGCTCAAACAGATGCCATATGCTGCCCGGTTAAAGAAACTCCAGCTCTACTCAGTGGCATACCACCTGCTCAGAGGCGATCTGTGCCTGACGTATAAAGCCATGTCCAACCCGGAATTAATGGACATGCTGCACCTCAGAAAATCCAAATCCCAACGAGCTACGCACTCAAGAGACTTGAACCTCAGCACTGAAATAAATAGGACATGCTGGAGGGACAGTTTCATAACCCAGAGGCTTCCTTCACTCTGGAATAAAATCCCATTCCAGGTTAGGCAGAGTCCCTCACTGACTCTCTTCAAGAGGAATCTTGATGAGTGGATGGGAGATCGTAGGTTTACCCCGGGTATCACTTCTGTGTCACTGTTAGACAGAGGCACAGTATACTAACCTCGAAAAAGGGCATAGCAAAATTAATTTAAAATGGGTGGCAAAAGCCAAACACACTCTGGCTAGGCTTATAATTGCCCTAGGGCAGATAGCCTAGTATGAACCTATGAACCTATACATCACACCATCGGTAGTCATTATATGCATCACATCATCTGTAGTCATTATATACATCACACCATCTATAGTCATTACATACATCACACCATCATTTGTCATTATATACATCACATCATTTATAAGCATTACATACATCACACCATCTGTAGTCATTATTTACATCACATCATCTGTAGTCATTATATACATCACACCATCTATAGTCATTATATACATCACACCATTTATAGTCATTACATACATCAAACCATCTGTAGTCATTATTTATATCACATCATCTGTAGTCATTATATACATCACACCATATGTACAACACACCATCTACACCATATATAGTCATTATATACATCACACCATATGTGCAACACATCAGCTATGCAATCTATAATAATAATATACATAATAGTAGTCCTTATATACATCACATCATTTATACTTATTATATACATCACATGATGTATGCAACACACTATCTACACCATTTATAGTCATTGCATACATCACACCATCTGTAGTCATTGTATACATCTCACCATCTATAGTCATTATATAAATCATGTCATCTATAGTCATTATATACATCATACCAACTATAATCATTATATACATCATAATATCTATAGTCATTATATACATCACATCATATATAGTCATTTTATACATCACACCATATATACAGCACACCATCTAAACCATCTATAGTCATTATATACATCACACCATTGGTAGTCATTATATACATCACATCATTTATAGTCATATACATCACATCAAATATACAACACACCATCTATACCATCTATAGTCATTATATACATCACATCATCTGCAGTCATTATATACATCACATCATCTATAGTCATATACATCACATCATATATACAACACACCATCTACACCATCTATAGTCATTATAAACATCACACCATCTGTAGTCATTATATACATCACACCATCTATAGTTATTACAATACATCACACCATCTGTAGTTATTATATACATCACACCATATATACAACACACCATCTACACCATCTATAGTCATTATATACATCACAACATATAAACAACACACCATCTACACCACCTATAGTCATTATATTCATCATACCATATATACAACACATCATCCACACCATCTATAATCATGGTATACATCATGTCAGCTGCAGTCCTTATGTACATCACATTATTTATAGTCGTAATATACATCACACCATGTATACAACACACTATCTACACCATCTATTGTCATTATATATATATCACACCATCTGTAGTCATTATATACATCTCACCATCTATAGTCATTATATACATCACATCATCTATAGTCATTATATGCATCACATCAGCTATAGTCATTATATGCATCACATCAGCTATAATCATTATATGCATCACACCAAATATACAACACACCATCTACACCATCTATAGTCATTATATATATATATATATATATATATATATATATATATATATATATATATCACATCATCTATAGTCATTATATACATCACACCATCTGTAGTCATTATATACAGCACATCATTTATAGTCATTATAAATATCACACCATATATATAGCATATCATTTACACCATGTATAGTCATTATATATATCACATCATCTATAATCATTATATACATCACCCCAGCTGTAGTCATTATGTACATCTCACCATCTATAGTCATTATATATATCTTGCCATATATAGTTATTATACACATCACACCATCTATAGTCATTATTTAAATCAAATCATCTGTAGTCATTGTATACATGACACCATATAAACAACACCATCTACACCAGCTATAGTAATTACATACATCACACCTTCTGTAGTCATTATATAAATCACACCATATGTACAACACATCATCTACACCATCTATACTCATTATATACATCACACCATCTATACTCATTATATACATCACGCCATCTATAGTCATTATATACATGACACCATCTATAGTCATTATATATATCACACCATCTGTAGTCATTATATGCATCACACCACCTGTTTAAATGATTTGTTCAGAGTCACGCAGTAGGCAGAGGGAAGTCAAGAGAATCGACCCCTGGACCTCAGAAAACAGTTTATTAACTGCTCATTTCAATAATGTAATTTTACCACCATACAGATACATATGGATTAGTAAAATATCAAAAAAAAAACTTTCTTGCTAGTCTAAGATGCAAACAAAGATCAAAGTAAAATTTTCTCCTATTCTGAGCACTATGAAATTTGTTACATAGTTATGAATTTATTTCAAAAGGTACCCATTCTGAAACAGTGCATTCAGTGGATGTGAAACTATTGAGAGGTTTAAAGTAAGTCAATGGAAACAGTTTACCATTCCTAGGCACAACTTTCAATGCAATATATTTTGATGTCTGTGTACAACGAGTGCCGTGTTCTTATTAGACTAGATGTTGTACTACTGATCTATATTACATATACACACCCTCTACACCATCTATAGTCATTATATACATCACACCATATGTAGTAATTACATACATCACACCATCTGTAGTCCTTATATACACCACATCATCTATAGTCATTATGTACATCACACCATCTGTAGTCATTATATACATCTCGCCATCTATAGTTATTATACACAGCACACCATCTGTAGTCATTATATACATTACACCATCTACAGTCATTATATACATCACACCATCCTTAGTCATTATATACATCACACCATATATAGAACACACCATCTACATCATATATAGTCATTATATACATCACATCATTTACAGTCATTTTATATATATATATATATATATATATATATATATATATATATATATATATATATATATTATATATCTCACATCATATATAGTCATATACATCACACAATATATACAACACACCATCTGCAGCATCTATAACATTATATGCATCCCACCATCTGTAGTCATTATATACATCACTTCATCTCTACTCATTATATACATCACACCATCTATAGTCATTATATACATCACACCATATATACAAAACACCATCTACACCATATATAGTCATTATATACACATGACACCATCTGCCGTCATTATATACATCACATCATCTATAGTCATTATATACATCACAGCATATATGCAGCACACCATGTACACCATCAACAGTTATTATATACATTACATCATCTAGTCATTATATACATCACAGCATATATACAACACACCATCTACACCATCTATAGTCATTATATACATCACACCATATATACAACACACCATCTACACCATCTATAGTCATTATATACATCACACCATCTTTAGTCATTATATACATCACACCATATATACAACACACCATCTACACCAGCTATAGTCATTATATACATCACACCATATATACAAAACACCACCTATACAATCTATAGTCATGATATACATCACACCATATATGCAACACATCATCTACGCCATCTATAATCATAATATACATCATAGTAGTCCTTATATACATCACATCATCTGTAGTCATTATATACATCTCACCATCTATAGTCATTATGTAAATCACATCATCTATAGTCATTATGTACATCACACAATCTATAGTCATTATATACATATTATCTATAGTCATTATATACATCAGACCATCTATACAACACATCTACATCATATATAGTCATTATATACATCACACCATATATACAACACACCATCTACACCATCTATAGTCATTATATACATCACACCATATATAAAAAACTCCAGCTACACCATCTATAGTCATTATATATATATATCACATCATATATACAACATATCATCTACACCATGTATAATCATGATATACATCATACCATCTGTAGTCCTTATATATATCATATCATTTGTAGTCATTATATACATCACACCATGTATACAAGACACTATCTACACCATCTATAGTCATTATATACATGACACCATCTATAGTCATTATATACATCACACCATCTGCAGTCATTATATACATCACATCATCTATAGTCATTATATACATCACACCATATATGCAGCACACCATGTACACCATCAATAGTCATTATATACATTACATCATCTATAGTCATTATATACATCACAGCATATATACAACACACCATCTACACCATCTATAGTCATTATATACATCACAGCATCTGTAGTCATTATGTGCATCACACTGTATATGCACCACATCATCTACACCATTTATAGTCATTATATACATCACACCATATATACAAAACACCATCTATTCAATCTATAGTCATGATATACATCACACCATCTGTAGTCCTTATATACATCACACCATATATACAGAACACCATCTACACCATCTATAGTCATTATATACCTCACACCATATATACAACACACCATCTACACCATCTATAGTCATTATATAAATCACACCATCTATAGTCATTATATGCATCATTCCATCTATAGTTATTATATACATCACATCATCTATAGTCATTATATACATCACAGCATCTGTAGTCACTATATACATCACATCATCTATAGTCGTTATATACATTACATCATCTATAGCCATTTTATACATCACAGCATATATACAACACACCATCTACACCATCTATAGTCATAATATACATCACACCATCTGTATTCAATATATACATCACACCATCTAGAGTCGTTATATACATTACATCATCTATAGTCATTTTATACATCACAGCATATATACAACACCCCATCTGCACCATCTATAGTCATTATATACAGCACACCATCTGTAGTCATTATATACATCACATCATCTATAGTCATATACATCACACCATATATACAACACAACATCTACACCATCTATAGTCATTATATACATCACACCATCTATAGTCATTACATAAATCACACAATCTGTAGCCCAAGGAGGTATGACCCTAGCCCTGAGTAGCATCCTGCCATCACTGAGAATGATACCACAGTACAAGGACAAAATGATTGACTTCAACAATTGGCTAAGCTTCTGGTGTCATTCTAAGGGGATCCAGTATCTGTCTGCCTGGGATGACATGATCAACAAACCATGATGCTTTGCCAGAGATAGCCTGCACCTGTCGCCCTTGGGATTCCGGATACTGGCTAAGGCTCTTGCCATCCATATAGTGCCTTTTTAGGCAAGATTCAAATGACAAATTCACCACTGTAACAGGTACAAGCAAGCAAAATCTGAGGGTAATGCTACTCAATGCTAGAAGTCTAAACCTCAAAATGCACTCACTCGAGGCACTCCTTAAAATGGAGAACATCGACATCTGTGCATTGACAAAGACCTGGTTCAAGGCTCCAGAGAGCACCCCTGCATTACCAGGCTATAATTCATACCACACCTTTCGGCCACCTAACTTGGACCGAAGCACTAAAGGTGGAGGCGTGTCCATATTCATTAAGGATATCCACACCTCCAGGCTAGTTGCTCAGCATAATGCATCTGAGATTATCCAAGTGCATCTAACTCTGGGCAAGACCACAATGCAAATTGTAGCTTGCAACAGATCCCCCACCATGCCCCAGGATTCCCACTCCTCATTTATTGATACACTGGAAAATATTAGGGTACAACCTAATACCCTAATGTTGGGCGATTTCAACTACTCCACCATTAACTGGGAAAACTACTCATGTACCAACTCTTGTGGTCAATGTTTTCTGGAATTCATAAATTCCAATGCCTTGGATCAACTTATCCAACCCCCATCAGGGGCAGCAATATCCTAGACCTGGTCATTACCAACATGGACAACTGGTGTTCCACACCAGAGGTCAATTCCTTGTTGGTCAAATCTGACCACAAGCAAATCACCTTAGACATGCACATCCCAGCCCCACCTCCCATTAGGGAAACCTCCGTAAACAATTTCTCCAAAGCCAACTTCATGCTTCTTAAGACAGAAGTGATAAACTTCATGACACCCATGCTGACGGACAATAGAGATACAACTGCTGAATCCTATACAATTGCACTTTATAAGCACTTACACGAGTGCATGGATCGTGCAATCCCTAACAGAACCAAGATGCTATCCTTCAAAATAAGGAAGCCAATCTGGTGGTCCCCTGCTATAAACAAACTCTACAACAGAAGAAAGAAACTGTTGCAAAAAAGAATAAAATCCCATGATTGGAGGTCAGCCTCAGTGAGAAGCTGAGATCCCTCATAAAATCCTCCAAAGCTAGTTACGAAAACAAAATCGCCACTTATTCTAAAGACAACCACAAAGCATTCTATAGCTATGTCAAGAATCTCAATGGCAACACTCAGATCTGCTCTGATTTACAGCACAATGGCACTAAATATACAGAACCAACTGATATTGCCAACATCCTGGCAGATAGGTTCAGTGCTAACTTTACCCCTCTCTCATCCCCTAAAGGGCCCATCTCTATGCCAGAAGAATGCAAAGTACCTGTAATCATGGCTGCACAGGTAAAAACACACTCTCCAAAGCCAAGAACACAGCATCCATGGGACCTGACAGCATCCCAGGCTGTGTTCTATATGAACTACAGAATAAACTGGCACCCCACCTAAGTACCATGTTCAGTCATAGCCTCACCTCAGGCATTGTGCCCACTGAATGGCGCACAGCATTGGTTATCCCACTCCACAAAGGGGGAGCCACCATGGACCCCAGGAACTACCGCCCCATTAGCCTGACGAGCCTGGTCTGCAAGGCTATGGAGCGTATCATCATGGAACTTATAAACAATGACATTGGTAATCTCCAAACTCTGGACCCTACCAAGTTCAGGTTTGTAAAAGGCAGATCATGTCTCCTAAACCTGGTAGA
>NC_056741.1:51944085-52090055 GCF_019279795.1 Protopterus annectens | reverse complement strand
TATTCTTCCATTAAAACTGAAGGCAGTCATACCTTCGACACTCTGATAAACCAATGAATCTGAAGTTATTCTTCCATTAAAACTTAAGGCAGTCATACCTTCGACACTCTCTGATAAACCAATGAATCCGAAGTTATTCTTCCATTAAAACTTAAGGCAGTCATACCATCGACACTCTCTGATAAACCAATGAATCTGAAGTTATTCTTCCATTAAAAGTTAAGGCAGTCATACCTTCGACACTCTGATAAACCAATGAATCTGAAGTTATTCTTCCATTAAAACTTAAGGCAGTCATACCTTCGACACTCTGATAAACCAATGAATCTGAAGTTATTCTTCCATTAAAACTTAAGGCAGTCATACCTTCGACACTCTCTGATAAACCAATGAATCTGAAGTTATTCTTCCATTAAAACTTAAGGCAGTCATACCTTCGACACTCTCTGATAAACCAATGAATCTGAAGTTATTCTTCCATTAAAACTTAAGGCAGTCATACCTTTGACACTCTCTGGTAAACCAATGAATCTGAAGTTATTCTTCCATTAAATCTTAAGGCAGTCATACCTTCGACACTCTCTGATAAACCAATGAATCTGAAGTTATTCTTCCATTAAAACTTAAGGCAGTCATACCTTCGACACTCTGATAAACCAATGAATCTGAAGTTATTCTTCCATTAAAACTTAAGGCAGTCATACCTTCGACACTCTGATAAACCAATGAATCTGAAGTTATTCTTCCATTAAAACTTAAGGCAGTCATACCTTCGACACTCTGATAAACCAATGAATCTGAAGTTATTCTTCCATTAAAACTTAAGGCAGTCATACCTTCGACACTCTGATAAACCAATGAATCTGAAGTTATTCTTCCATTAAAACTTAAGGCAGTCATACCTTCGACACTCTGATAAACCAATGAATCTGAAGTTATTCTTCCATTAAAACTTAAGGCAGTCATACCTTCGACACTCTGATAAACCAATGAATCTGAAGTTATTCTTCCATTAAAACTTAAGGCAGTCATACCTTCGACACTCTGATAAACCAATGAATCTGAAGTTATTCTTCCATTAAAACTTAAGGCAGTCATACCTTCGACACTCTCTGATAAACCAATGAATCTGAAGTTATTCTTCCATTAAAACTTAAGGCAGTCATACCTTGAACACTCTCTGATAAACCAATGAATCTGAAGTTATTCTTCCATTAAAACTTAAGGCAGTCATACCTTCGACACTCTCTGATAAACCAATGAATCTGAAGTTATTCTTCCATTAAAACTTAAGGCAGTCATACCTTCGACACTCTGATAAACCAATGAATCTGAAGTTATTCTTCCATTAAAACTTAAGGCAGTCATACCTTCGACACTCTGATAAACCAATGAATCTGAAGTTATTCTTCCATTAAAACTTAAGGCAGTCATACCTTCGACACTCTGATAAACCAATGAATCTGAAGTTATTCTTCCATTAAAACTTAAGGCAGTCATACCTCTGACACTCTCTGATAAACCAATGAATCTGAAGTTATTCTTCCATTAAAACTTAAGGCAGTCATACCTTCGACACTCTGATAAACCAATGAATCTGAAGTTATTCTTCCATTAAAACTTAAGGCAGTCATACCTTCGACACTCTGATAAACCAATGAATCTGAAGTTATTCTTCCATTAAAACTTAAGGCAGTCATACCTTCGACACTCTCTGATAAACCAATGAATCTGAAGTTATTCTTCCATTAAAACTTAAGGCAGTCATACCTTCGACACTCTGATAAACCAATGAATCTGAAGTTATTCTTCCATTAAAACTTAAGGCAGTCATACCTTCGACACTCTCTGATAAACCAATGAATCTGAAGTTATTCTTCCATTAAAACTTAAGGCAGTCATACCTTTGACACTCTGATAAACCAATGAATCTGAAGTTATTCTTCCATTAAAACTTAAGGCAGTCATACCTTCGACACTCTCTGATAAACCAATGAATCTGAAGTTATTCTTCCATTAAAACTTAAGGCAGTCATACCTTCGACACTCTGATAAACCAATGAATCTGAAGTTATTCTTCCATTAAAACTTAAGGCAGTCATACCTTCGACACTCTCTGATAAACCAATGAATCTGAAGTTATTCTTCCATTAAAACTTAAGGCAGTCATACCTTCGACACTCTCTGATAAACCAATGAATCTGAAGTTATTCTTCCATTAAAACTTAAGGCAGTCATACCTTCGACACTCTGATAAACCAATGAATCTGAAGTTATTCTTCCATTAAAACTTAAGGCAGTCATACCTTTGACACTCTGATAAACCAATGAATCTGAAGTTATTCTTCCATTAAAACTTAAGGCAGTCATACCTTCGACACTCTCTGATAAACCAATGAATCTGAAGTTATTCTTCCATTAAAACTTAAGGCAGTCATACCTTCGACACTCTCTGATAAACCAATGAATCTGAAGTTATTCTTCCATTAAAAGTTAAGGCAGTCATACCTTTGACACACTCTGATAAACCAATGAATCTGAAGTTATTCTTCCATTAAAACTTAAGGCAGTCATACCTTCGACACTCTGATAAACCAATGAATCTGAAGTTATTCTTCCATTAAAACTTAAGGCAGTCATACCTTCGACACTCTGATAAACCAATGAATCTGAAGTTATTCTTCCATTAAAACTTAAGGCAGTCATACCTTCGACACTCTGATAAACCAATGAATCTGAAGTTATTCTTCCATTAAAACTTAAGGCAGTCATACCTTCGACACTCTGATAAACCAATGAATCTGAAGTTATTCTTCCATTAAAACTTAAGGCAGTCATACCTTCGACACTCTGATAAACCAATGAATCTGAAGTTATTCTTCCATTAAAACTTAAGGCAGTCATACCTTCGACACTCTGATAAACCAATGAATCTGAAGTTATTCTTCCATTAAAACTTAAGGCAGTCATACCTTCGACACTCTCTGATAAACCAATGAATCTGAAGTTATTCTTCCATTAAAACTTAAGGCAGTCATACCTTCGACACTCTGATAAACCAATGAATCTGAAGTTATTCTTCCATTAAAACTTAAGGCAGTCATACCTTCGACACTCTGATAAACCAATGAATCTGAAGTTATTCTTCCATTAAAACTTAAGGCAGTCATACCTTCGACACTCTGATAAACCAATGAATCTGAAGTTATTCTTCCATTAAAACTTAAGGCAGTCATACCTTTGACACTCTCTGATAAACCAATGAATCTGAAGTTATTCTTCCATTAAAACTTAAGGCAGTCATACCTTCGACACTCTGATAAACCAATGAATCTGAAGTTATTCTTCCATTAAAACTTAAGGCAGTCATACCTTCGACACTCTCTGATAAACCAATGAATCTGAAGTTATTCTTCCATTAAAACTTAAGGCAGTCATACCTTCGACACTCTCTGATAAACCAATGAATCTGAAGTTATTCTTCCATTAAAACTTAAGGCAGTCATACCTTCGACACTCTCTGATAAACCAATGAATCTGAAGTTATTCTTCCATTAAAACTTAAGGCAGTCATACCTTCGACACTCTCTGATAAACCAATGAATCTGAAGTTATTCTTCCATTAAAACTTAAGGCAGTCATACCTTCGACACTCTCTGATAAACCAATGAATCTGAAGTTATTCTTCCATTAAAACTTAAGGCAGTCATACCTTCGACACTCTCTGATAAACCAATGAATCTGAAGTTATTCTTCCATTAAAACTTAAGGCAGTCATACCTTAAACACTCTGATAAACCAATGAATCTGAAGTTATTCTTCCATTAAAACTTAAGGCAGTCATACCTTCGACACTCTCTGATAAACCAATGAATCTGAAGTTATTCTTCCATTAAAACTTAAGGCAGTCATACCTTCAACACTCTGATAAACCAACGAATCCAAAGTTATTCTTCCATTAAAACTTAAGGCAGTCATATCTTCGACATTCTCTGATAAACCAACGAATCTGAAGTTATTCTTCCATTAAAAGTTAAGGCAGTCATACCTTTGACACACTCTGATAAACCAATGAATCTGAAGTTATTCTTCCATTAAAAGTTAAGGCAGTCGTACCTTCGACACTCTGATAAAGCAATGAATCTGAAGTTATTCTTCCATTAAAACTTAAGGCAGTCATACCTTTGACACACTCTGATAAACCAACGAATCTGAAGTTATTCTTCCATTAAAACTTAAGGCAGTCATACCTTCGACACTCTGATAAACCAATGAATCTGAAGTTATTCTTCCATTAAAACTTAAGGCAGTCATACCTTCGACACTCTGATAAACCAATGAATCTGAAGTTATTCTTCCATTAAAACTTAAGGCAGTCATACCTTCAACACTCTGATAAACCAATGAATCTGAAGTTATTCTTCCATTAAAACTTAAGGCAGTCATACCTTCGACACTCTCTGATAAACCAATGAATCTGAAGTTATTCTTCCATTAAAACCTAAGGCAAGCATACCTTGAACACTCTCTGATAAACCAATGAATCTGAAGTTATTCTTCCATTAAAACTTAAGGCAGTCATACCTTCGACACTCTCTGATAAACCAATGAATCCGAAGTTATTCTTCCATTAAAACTTAAGGCAGTCATACCTTCGACACTCTGATAAACCAACGAATCCAAAGTTATTCTTCCATTAAAACTTAAGGCAGTCATATCTTCGACATTCTCTGATAAACCAACGAATCTGAAGTTATTCTTCCATTAAAACTTAAGGCAGTCATACCTTCGACACACTCTGATAAACCAACGAATCTGAAGTTATTCTTCCATTAAAACTTAAGGCAGTCATACCTTCGACACTCTGATAAACCAACGAATCTGAAGTTATTCTTCCATTAAAACTTATGGCAGTCATACCTTCGACACTCTGATAAACCAATGAATCTGAAGTTATTCTTCCATTAAAACTTAAGGCAGTCATACCTTCGACACTCTGATAAACCAATGAATCTGAAGTTATTCCTCCATTAAAACTTAAGGCAGTCATACCTTTGACACTCTCTGATAAACCAATGAATCTGAAGTTATTCTTCCATTAAAACTTAAGGCAGTCATACCTTCGACACTCTGATAAACCAACGAATCTGAAGTTATTCTTCCATTAAAACTTAAGACAGTCATACCTTCGACACGCTGATAAACCAACAAATTTGAAGTTATTCTTCCATTAAAAATTAAGGCAGTCATACCTTCGACACTCTCTGATAAACCAATGAATCTGAAGTTATTATTCCATTAAAACTTAAGGCAGTCATACCTTCGACACTCTGATAAACCAATGAATCTGAAGTTATTCTTCCATTAAAACTTAAGGCAGTCACATGTTCGACACTCTGATAAACCAATGAATCCGAAGTTATTCTTCCATTAAAACTTAAGGCAGTCATACCTTCGACACTCTCTGATAAACCAACGAATCCGAAGTTATTCTTCCATTAAAACTTAAGGCAGTCATACCTTTGACACTCTCTGATAAACCAATGAATCTGAAGTTATTCTTCCATTAAAACTTAAGGCAGTCATACCTTCGACACTCTGATAAACCAATGAATCTGAAGTTATTCTTCCATTAAAACTTAAGGCAGTCATATCTTCGACACTCTCTGATAAACCAATGAACCTGAAGTTATTCCTCTATTAAAACTTAAGGCAGTCATACCTTCGACACTCTCTGATAAACCAATGAATCTGATGTTATTCTTCCATTAAAACTTAAGGCAGTCATACCTTCGACACTCTCTGATAAACCAATGAATCTGAAGTTATTCTTCCATTAAAACTTAAGGCAGTCATACCTTCGACACTCTCTGATAAACCAATGAATCTGAAGTTATTCTTCCATTAAAACTTAAGGCAGTCATACCTCTGACACTCTCTGATAAACCAATGAATCTGAAGTTATTCTTCCATTAAAACTTAAGGCAGTCATACCTTCGACACTCTCTGATAAACCAATGAATCTGAAGTTATTCTTCCATTAAAACTTAAGGCAGTCATACCTTGAACACTCTCTGATAAACCAATGAATCTGAAGTTATTCTTCCATTAAAACTTAAGGCAGTCATACATTTGACACTTTCTGATAAACCAATGAATCTGAAGTTATTCTTCCATTAAAACTTAAGGCAGTCATACCTTCGACACTCTGATAAACCAATGAATCTGAAGTTATTCTTCCATTAAAACTTAAGGCAGTCATACCTTCGACACTCTCTGATAAACCAATGAATCTGAAGTTATTCTTCCATTAAAACTTAAGGCAGTCATACCTTTGACACTCTCTGATAAACCAATGAATCTGAAGTTATTCTTCCATTAAAACTTAAGGCAGTCATACCTTCGACACTCTCTGATAAACCAATGAATCTGAAGTTATTCTTCCATTAAAACTTAAGGCAGTCATACCTTCGACACTCTGATAAACCAATGAATCTGAAGTTATTCTTCCATTAAAACTTAAGGCAGTCATACCTTCGACACTCTCTGATAAACCAATGAATCTGAAGTTATTCTTCCATTAAAACTTAAGGCAGTCATACCTTCGACACACTCTGATAAACCAATGAATCTGAAGTTATTCTTCCATTAAAACTTAAGGCAGTCATACCTTCGACACTCTGATAAACCAATGAATCTGAAGTTATTCTTCCATTAAAACTTAAGGCAGTCATACCTTCGACACTCTGATAAACCAATGAATCTGAAGTTATTCTTCCATTAAAACTTAAGGCAGTCATACCTTCGACACTCTGATAAACCAATGAATCTGAAGTTATTCTTCCATTAAAACTTAAGGCAGTCATACCTTTGACACTCTCTGATAAACCAATGAATCTGAAGTTATTCTTCCATTAAAACTTAAGGCAGTCATACCTTCGACACTCTGATAAACCAATGAATCTGAAGTTATTCTTCCATTAAAACTTAAGGCAGTCATACCTTCGACACTCTCTGATAAACCAATGAATCTGAAGTTATTCTTCCATTAAAACTTAAGGCAGTCATACCTTTGACACTCTCTGATAAACCAATGAATCTGAAGTTATTCTTCCATTAAAACTTAAGGCAGTCATACCTTCGACACTCTCTGATAAACCAATGAATCTGAAGTTATTCTTCCATTAAAACTTAAGGCAGTCATACCTTCGACACTCTCTGATAAACCAATGAATCTGAAGTTATTCTTCCATTAAAACTTAAGGCAGTCATACCTTCGACACTCTCTGATAAACCAATGAATCTGAAGTTATTCTTCCATTAAAACTTAAGGCAGTCATACCTTCGACACTCTCTGATAAACCAATGAATCCGAAGTTATTTTTCCATTAAAACTTAAGGCAGTCATACCTTGAACACTCTCTGATAAACCAATGAATCTGAAGTTATTCTTCCATTAAAACTTAAGGCAGTCATACCTTCGACACTCTCTGATAAACCAATGAATCTGAAGTTATTCTTCCATTAAAACTTAAGGCAGTCATACCTTCAACACTCTGATAAACCAACGAATCCAAAGTTATTCTTCCATTAAAACTTAAGGCAGTCATATCTTCGACATTCTCTGATAAACCAACGAATCTGAAGTTATTCTTCCATTAAAAGTTAAGGCAGTCATACCTTTGACACACTCTGATAAACCAATGAATCTGAAGTTATTCTTCCATTAAAACTTAAGGCAGTCATACCTTCGACACTCTGATAAACCAATGAATCTGAAGTTATTCTTCCATTAAAACTTAAGGCAGTCATACCTTTGACACACTCTGATAAACCAACGAATCTGAAGTTATTCTTCCATTAAAACTTAAGGCAGTCATACCTTGACACTCTGATAAACCAATGAATCTGAAGTTATTCTTCCATTAAAACTTAAGGCAGTCATACCTTCGACACTCTGATAAACCAATGAATCTGAAGTTATTCTTCCATTAAAACTTAAGGCAGTCATACCTTCGACACTCTGATAAACCAATGAATCTGAAGTTATTCTTCCATTAAAACTTAAGGCAGTCATACCTTCGACACTCTCTGATAAACCAATGAATCTGAAGTTATTCTTCCATTAAAACCTAAGGCAAGCATACCTTGAACACTCTCTGATAAACCAATGAATCTGAAGTTATTCTTCCATTAAAACTTAAGGCAGTCATACCTTCGACACTCTCTGATAAACCAATGAATCTGAAGTTATTCTTCCATTAAAACTTAAGGCAGTCATACCTTCGACACTCTGATAAACCAATGAATCTGAAGTTATTCTTCCATTAAAACTTAAGGCAGTCATACCTTCGACACTCTGATAAACCAATGAATCTGAAGTTATTCTTCCATTAAAACTTAAGGCAGTCATACCTTCGACACTCTGATAAACCAATGAATCTGAAGTTATTCTTCCATTAAAACTTAAGGCAGTCATACCTTCGACACTCTGATAAACCAATGAATCTGAAGTTATTCTTCCATTAAAACTTAAGGCAGTCATACCTTCGACACTCTCTGATAAACCAATGAATCTGAAGTTATTCTTCCATTAAAACTTAAGGCAGTCATACCTTTGACACTCTGATAAACCAATGAATCTGAAGTTATTCTTCCATTAAAACTTAAGGCAGTCATACCTTCGACACTCTGATAAACCAATGAATCTGAAGTTATTCTTCCATTAAAACTTAAGGCAGTCATACCTTCGACACTCTCTGATAAACCAATGAATCTGAAGTTATTCTTCCATTAAAACTTAAGGCAGTCATACCTTTGACACTCTCTGATAAACCAATGAATCTGAAGTTATTCTTCCATTAAAACTTAAGGCAGTCATACCTTCGACACTCTGATAAACCAATGAATCTGAAGTTATTCTTCCATTAAAACTTAAGGCAGTCATACCTTGACACTCTCTGATAAACCAATGAATCTGAAGTTATTCTTCCATTAAAACTTAAGGCAGTCATACCTTTGACACTCTCTGATAAACCAATGAATCTGAAGTTATTCTTCCATTAAAACTTAAGGCAGTCATACCTTCGACACTCTCTGATAAACCAATGAATCTGAAGTTATTCTTCCATTAAAACTTAAGGCAGTCATACCTTCGACACTCTCTGATAAACCAATGAATCTGAAGTTATTCTTCCATTAAAACTTAAGGCAGTCATACCTTCGACACTCTCTGATAAACCAATGAATCTGAAGTTATTCTTCCATTAAAACTTAAGGCAGTCATACCTTCGACACTCTCTGATAAACCAATGAATCCGAAGTTATTTTTCCATTAAAACTTAAGGCAGTCATACCTTGAATACTCTCTGATAAGCCAATGAATCTGAAGTTATTCTTCCATTAAAACTTTAGGCAGTCATACCTTCGACACTCTCTGATAAACCAATGAATCTGAAGTTATTCTTCCATTAAAACTTAAGGCAGTCATACCTTCAACACTCTGATAAACCAACGAATCCAAAGTTATTCTTCCATTAAAACTTAAGGCAGTCATACCTTTGACATTCTCTGATAAACCAACGAATCTGAAGTTATTCTTCCATTAAAAGTTAAGGCAGTCATACCTTTGACACACTCTGATAAACCAATGAATCTGAAGTTATTCTTCCATTAAAAGTTAAGGCAGTCGTACCTTCGACACTCTGATAAAGCAATGAATCTGAAGTTATTCTTCCATTAAAACTTAAGGCAGTCATACCTTTGACACACTCTGATAAACCAACGAATCTGAAGTTATTCTTCCATTAAAACTTAAGGCAGTCATACCTTCGACACTCTGATAAACCAATGAATCTGAAGTTATTCTTCCATTAAAACTTAAGGCAGTCATACCTTCGACACTCTGATAAACCAATGAATCTGAAGTTATTCTTCCATTAAAACTTAAGGCAGTCATACCTTCGACACTCTGATAAACCAATGAATCTGAAGTTATTCTTCCATTAAAACTTAAGGCAGTCATACCTTCGACACTCTCTGATAAACCAATGAATCTGAAGTTATTCTTCCATTAAAACCTAAGGCAAGCATACCTTGAACACTCTCTGATAAACCAATGAATCTGAAGTTATTCTTCCATTAAAACTTAAGGCAGTCATACCTTCAACACTCTCTGATAAACCAATGAATCCGAAGTTATTCTTCCATTAAAACTTAAGGCAGTCATACCTTCGACACTCTGATAAACCAACGAATCCAAAGTTATTCTTCCATTAAAACTTAAGGCAGTCATATCTTCGACATTCTCTGATAAACCAACGAATCTGAAGTTATTCTTCCATTAAAACTTAAGGCAGTCATACCTTCGACACACTCTGATAAACCAACGAATCTGAAGTTATTCTTCCATTAAAACTTAAGGCAGTCATACCTTCGACACTCTGATAAACCAACGAATCTGAAGTTATTCTTCCATTAAAACTTATGGCAGTCATACCTTCGACACTCTGATAAACCAATGAATCTGAAGTTATTCTTCCATTAAAACTTAAGGCAGTCATACCTTCGACACTCTGATAAACCAATGAATCTGAAGTTATTCTTCCATTAAAACTTAAGGCAGTCATACCTTCGACACTCTCTGATAAACCAATGAATCTGAAGTTATTCTTCCATTAAAACTTAAGGCAGTCATACCTTCGACACTCTGATAAACCAATGAATCTGAAGTTATTCTTCCATTAAAACTTAAGGCAGTCATACCTTCGACACTCTGATAAACCAATGAATCTGAAGTTATTCTTCCATTAAAACTTAAGGCAGTCATACCTTCGACACTCTGATAAACCAATGAATCTGAAGTTATTCTTCCATTAAAACTTAAGGCAGTCATACCTTCGACACTCTGACAAACCAATGAATCCCAAGTTATTCTTCCATTAAAACTGAAGGCAGTCATACATTCGACACTCTGATAAACCAATGAATCTGAAGTTATTCTTCCTCACTTGATTCTCCATCTTATCAGTTTTGGCTTCTAACTGCCAAACTTGTGCCCAAACATCTTTATAGTTTGCAGCCGCATTCTGCATTTGCTTTTAAGCTCCAGCTGTTGCTCTGCAACAGATTTGTTTAACTTTTGCAGCTTTTTCTCCTGCTTTGCCCTGTCCTGCTGTATAACAGTGGCATCTGCTGCTGTGCGCTGCATTAGTGTAGTTAAAGTTGTTAAGGATTGTTTTATTGCAGCAATATTCCCTAAATATTCACCATGGAGGCCTCCATAGCAGATTACAACCCCCCAGCTGCCACGTTCTCTCCCTACCTCTGTAGTCAATGGGACCAGCACTGATATGCCAAGAATTAAATCTGCATGTTTTCCAGCTCCAAAGAGAAAAAGGAAAAAGGACACCAACCATCAACCATGCAGCTCTACCCCAATCAGAATCCTTCAATACTTGGGGAAATGTTAAGTACAAAGTAAAAAAGAAAATGTTTAAATGGGTCTAGGACTGTCCAAATCTCATTTCACCTAAACCAAAAAGGGCGAGAAGACTTTTGTGAAAGTGCTTTTTCACTGAAAATGCACTTTCGCTAAAGTGAGCTCAACAAAAAAATGACAGAATGTCTGTTGCTGAGATGGCTGTTGCTGAGATCGCAGTACAGAGGGAATAAGGGAATATTTCATTTTCCCCATAGTTCGATCTTGGAGTGAGAATATAAAAGTAGGGGTGCAGGGGGGATTACCCCTCTGCATAAACTTGTTTACTGTTTTTTTTTAAATGTGTTTTGTCATTTTTTTAAGACTTTCACGAAAGTGCTTTTTCAGTGAAAAAGCACTTTCGTGGAAGTGTGCTCGACTGTTTCAGTTTCATTGAAATGTGTCATTGGTAATTAGTCCTAGATCCATTTAAATATGGGAGCATGGAATGGATCTCTTGTTTATAGCTGCCACACATTGAGCATACCAAGTGTTTTCCCAATTATTGCTTAATTTTGAGTATTTTGGTTATTTTCATCTGATTTTTGGATTACTGGAGTAATGTATATGTTTATCTTCATATATACTGTTTGAAACCTATTCTGCTGGATTGCTTCATCACCCTGGTAAATAAACAGTAAATAAAATAACAAAATTGCAATTTTTGTATTCTTGAGTCCCAAATCTGGGAAAATTCTGTAAGGCTTGCCTCAAGTAATCATTATCTCAATTGACTATTGACACAGTATCACCTGTTCTGCTTTGTGTAAAGCAATGAAAAGAAGTGAGGCTCAAACAAGTTTCAGTTGTGCTACAAACTTTGGATGTCTATATTCTCTATAAAAAACAGTGCTCAGTTTTTGCTTAAAGTTCTTGTGTTCAGCAAGTTGCCCTTCATCTTAATCTTTTTGGACCATTTTTATAAATAAACGAGATAACTTAACTCCACGTATACTACCACCACCCCCTTCAGTTCTCACCATGCTTGCACCTTCTATTTTCTCAGCAGGTGTCCTCTCCCTAGGCTACCAACTAACATCCTACCACTCCACTATCACTATCCACAATCACCTAAACTCCCCCATGCTAACCTTTTAAAACACTCACCACCATAATTGCATATACATTTCACCTACCATCTTCAACCACACCCCCCCTCTGATCTCAGCAAGTTCACCTACGAAGAAACTAATTACAAAAAACTACCCAGTTTACTCATACACCATGTGATCACCATACCTACATGCACTGACCACTGTTACTAACCAACTTACAGTCAGTGGCGACATCCACCCTAACCCAGGCCTCTCCAGTACTATACCCACTGTTACAAACCTACATGGACCTAATATCCCTTGCAAGCAGAAACCCTCTGACCTCTTAATACTCAATATAAACATCCACAGCATCATGAATAAAATTGAAGAGCTACATGCCTCTATATCCTTGTATAACCCTGACATTGTACTCCTAACGGAGACCTGGCTCAAGCCCCACATCAAAGATGCCACCATAGCCCCTCCTGGCTACAACATCCTTAGATGTGATCAAATAGCTAAAAGAGGTGGGGACATTTCCCTACTTTACAGACACAACCTTACTCTCCAACAAATACGTAAAGATATCCCCACTTTCAGCTATGCAGAAAACCTGTTTGCAAATATAAAACTAAACCAGCAGAAGCACCTCAATGTTATAGGTGTCTACTTATCACCAGGCAACAATATTGCCACTCTAGAGTCCATTTTACATTGGATTTCCATTGCCTTCCATCAGGAGACACTTATCCTGGGGGACTTCAACATTGATTGGGCCTCTATCACGGCATCCCCCCACCCCGAAGTACCAATTAAACCTATTTAACTTCACACAGCTTATCCAAACCCCCACCGTATAGACAAATATACCAAAAAGTAATCCTTATTAGACTGCATCTTAACCAACAAGCCTTTATCTGCCAATATATCTGGTACATCACCTGAATCTCTCAGTGATCACCTACCCACATTCATACTAAGACAGCACACAAAACCCATAAACCCCCCATCCTACTTTCCATCCATAGTTCCAAAAATTTCCTACCATACCAATTCATCAACACCTTAAAAAAATAAATTGGTGACCCCTTAAACTCTACCATTAGATGAAGCCGTGGGGTACTTTAATACTACCTTTTTAAGTATCCTTAGTCTTATGGCCCCACAACATGTAATTCATACTAAAACCAACCCAGCGCCCTGGATCTCGAAGGACACAAGATCCCTGCTCAAAAAACGAGACATAGCTTGGGCAACCTGGAATACCAACAAAACAAGTACAAATCGACAATACTTCCTAGAGCTCAGAAACAAAGCAAAACAACAAATATGCAATGACAAAAAAAATTATTATATTCAGCTACAAAAAAACTCACTACGACAATCCACAAAAATTCTGGTCCACAATCAACCACATTCCCCAACCAGGCAAAATCACCTCCACAAACCCTAACATTGAAAGTGATAACAATGATGTTGCCACCCAGTTTAATGACCATTTCATCTCCTCCATGCAAAAGTTATTCAACAATTTCTCCACTACTACTACTGCTACAAACACCCCCAAAATACAAAACTGTCACCATAAAACCAACACTCAATTCTATCTTAAACCAGTTCCAACTGACCTAATTCATAAACAAGTTGCCAAATTGAAACCCATCACTCTCACTGCTCATAAACTCCCTGCTGATTACCTCAGGATTGCCGCCTCTGCCATCACCTACCCTATTTCCATACTCATCAATAGATCCATAGCTGAACACACTGTCCCCTCTCTCTGGAAAATGTATTACATTGTTCCCCTACACAAAGGTGGTTCCTTGACAGAACTTAGTAATTATTGCCCCACAGCTATACTATCTCCCCTATCAAAAATCTCAGAAAAATGTGTACACACCCAACTACTGAATCATCTTCTTCAATATAACCTGCTAGAAAATTCCCATCATTGATTTCAGCCAAACCATAGTACCACCTCTGCCCTTATATCCTTTACTGACCACATCAACCAACAAAGAAATCTCAGTAACTTAGTTTCTGTTGTCTTCCTTCACCTGTCAAAGCCATTTGACATGGTATCCCACTGCAAATCACTATCGCCTCACTCTAAGCTCAATCTGGATAACTCCTCTCTATTGTGGTTTAAAAATGATCTGTCCCTCCGGCAACAAGCTGTTAAATGGCATAACTCTCTCTTCCCTCTCTTCCTAGTGGGACAAGGTGTTCACAAGATCCATTCTTGGTCCCTTAATATTTTCCATCTTTACCAATAACCCGCCCCCCTCAGCTACCCAACAAACTAATATAGTACAGTATGCTGATGACAACACCCTTATTTGCTCAGCCCTGTCTCTACAATTACTCCAAGATGGAACCAGGTAGCCTTCACTACTATAGAAAAATGGTTAAATTCCTCCCAACTAATACTAAACCCATCTAAGACCCAAGTCATGATCTTCCACCCATCTAAAACTTTCACCCCTACCTCACCATTCTCAATAACATCCTCCAACAATGTCCTTATCACACCAGTAAGTCAAGCCAAGCTACTAGGTGTAACTATTGACCAAAATTGGAGGGGTCCAAAACCTAAAATCTGACAAACATATAGCACTAACAATTGCCAAAGTTCATAAAAAATAGGTTCACTCTACCGCTGCAAGAGCTTCCTCACACAGGAATCCCGAATCACTATCTCTTGTACCCATCTACTCTCCACCTTACTATACACTTCCCCAGTTTTAACTAACCTAAACAAATCTTCTGAAACTATCTACCTGCTACAATAAAATCTCAAAATTTGCAACCAATGCTGTTTCCTTCTCACCATTGCCTCTCCCTAGGACAACTAGGATGGTTAGAACTCCCTAACCTACGAAAATACAATCAACTTCTCCTGATCCATAAACTGCTATACCAACCAAATAAAATATCTGCCCTCTCTGCTCACCTTTCATAATACTGCTCATCATCTAAGATCTTCCAATACCGCCCTACTGACTGTTACCAATTGCTTTCATAGCTCAGGCCAGTCTTTTTATTCCTATGCAGTTGGTAAGGCCTGGCACTCTCTACCCCCTGACATTAGATGTCGAAATAGTAAACATACTTTCAAATCCCTACTAAAAGATCTATTCAAAACTTGGATATGTTCCTGCACAGAACCAGACTAATTTCACCTGTTCCAACATCCCTAGATCACAGGTGTACTGTGTAGTTTCACTTAGTGCATAGTACTGTGAACCAGGTGTTTAGGCCACCTTTATAGTTAATGATTTCTAGTTTATGACCCTGTTTGTCTATAGAAACTTCTTTTTGAATTTATGTTCAAACAATTGTATATTTGTTGTATAATATCCTGTTTAATTGTTTTTTAATATTCTAACCACTGTATGCTGCATCATTTGTAAAACTCTGATTTTACTCCTTGTATATTTTCTATGCTCTTTGTACAGAATAGCTATGTTTATATAATTTTTTATTTTTTTTTATAATTTTTTACTTTGTATTTGGAGCTTTTCTCCCTGGGACTCCAATGAAAACGGTCACTTTGTGTCCAGTCGGACTAACCCTGTAAACAAATGGAAAATAAATAAAATAAAAAATGTTGGTACTTTTCATCCAGCTATGCTAATGGCTTGCATCCATCTCTTATAGTGACCTTATGAACAGCCACCACCATGAAGAGTTTATTAGGCAAATAGGGAATGGAAGCAGATTGTCAGGCCTTTCTTCCTTATCACAAAAACCCATAAACATGCACACATTCACACGCACACACACACACACACACACACACACACACACACACACACACACACACACACACACACACACAAAACCCCCCTAGGGAAAATTCAGAGTCACTAATCCACCTACTACATGTCTTTGGGAGGTGGTTGTCAATTGTCTTGTGTATTCAAATAAGATGATGAGGTTCGGGTGTTGGTTTAAGTGGTTTATTACACACAAACACATCAGGATGGCTAACTGGAACATAAAACTTAAGCAAACTACCTAACTGACTGACTGACTACTACACACATGCATGCTTATACCTCGGCTGCTCACTACAAAATGGCACTCTTCCTTGCACATGCTCAGTACTTATATGCACATGCCCATAGACTGGAATGGCTCTTAAAGGTACACACACACTCTGATCTTCATCCTCCCAATTTGACTATGACAATTAAGCATGCAAATTATACAGAAGTACACAAACAATAACAATCATGTCCAGGTTGCTGCATATTTGGGATTAGGTCTTGAGATACGACCTGACCTCATAATGTAATAATTAGAAGTGGGTTTAGCAACAGAGACAGTCACTGGGAATGTTCTTCTTGAGGATTTTCAGGGGTACATTCAGGAACAGAGGATGAAATGTTCTCTGGAACAAATCACTCTGAGAATTAGAATCTCTATTACAGGCAAGATGCTGTAACACTGGCTACACCGGTAGTAAATGCTTCCAATTTCATCTGAATTCCATTCCTTGCGACTCAATGACATATAATTTTGGTTCCTCACATAAATGTTTCACAAATCCTATTCCGTTAAATGCTTTTGCTGTCTGCATCCTCACCATCTCTCTTTCTTTCAATGGATTCAGAGGCAGGTCTTGTCATAGTAGGACTTTTGGGACAAACGCTTCTTTAGGAGTTGAGTTTTTACTGCTTTGTTGTTTTAGCACTTGGGATTGACAAATTCTTACTGATTAGTGGTGTGGTTCTGGTTTGTCTTGACATTAACCTTTAGGCATGCAAACCATGAAGATTGTCACGAGGAATGTTTCTGAAATTAAGCAGATTTAGAAAAACATCAGTACTGTCTCATTTAGATTTTTCCAACAGCTGTTTTATCATAGGATCATAGGAGATTACTAGGCTAATGGCTCTGGGGCCCTTACAAGCCTAGTCAAGCGTTTATTCCCAAAAATGAAACCACAATCAGCACCTGTCAGCCCTGTCAATGAAGGACACAGGTGGAACACCTAGGACAAATTTGTGGTTGTCCATCCACTCATCAAGGTTGTGCTTGAAGAGGGACAGCGATGTACTTTGACATGTATGGGGAGTCTATTCCAGAGACGGAGCAGCCACTTGGAGACAAACCTGTCTCTCCAGCAGGTTTTGTTAATGTCACACATTAGATTTAAGCCTTTTGATTGGGTACTTTACAAGGAGTTAGACTTACGGATATGGAGCATCTCTAGCAGAGCAGGGTCTGAGATTGCCTTGTAGGCAAGACACGGATCACCTCTGAGCAATCTGCACGATTATGATAGGATATGATAGAGGGATAATGATTTGAGCCTGTCCACATAGGACAGATGTTGGAGGCCATGGATTCTCTTTGTGAGGTATTTCTGTGGCCTTTCTAGTTAGTGCAGGTGTTTGGAGAAGTACATACCAAACGGGTGTTGTACTCAATTATTGACCTAATGACAGAGGTGTACAGGGAGGTAATAACCTCTTTTTTCTGGATACAATGCCTTTACTTATTAGATGAACCAAGTGAAAGGCTTTTCTGACCACTGCCACTACATGATGGTCAAATAGGAGATTATTGTCAACTTGTGCACCCAGGTCTCTCACCACAGGTTGTGTACTTAGGGGGTTGCTACTAATGTGGTAATCAGTAGGGGCTGTGTTTTTGCCGAATGGTATGATAATACATTTTTTTGCATTTAACTTAAGGCCATGACTTTGGTACCAGTCATTTGTTGTATGAGACCCTCTTGAAGTATGCTAGCATCATCTGGGGAGTCAATGACAGCACTCATCTTACAGTCATCCACATACTTGGTCAGCCACAGGCCTTTTGTCTTTGCCTGGACTCTGAGAAGTAGATGCCAAACAATAGGGGTCCAAGGACAGATCCCTGTGGGACACCAATAGTGACAAGTCTGCTATCGGAGGTAGTGGCACCTATTTTGAACCAGTTGACCACCCACCTGATCAGGTAGGGATTTAGGCCAAGTTCTGTTAGCTTTTTGATGATGCCTGAGTGGGGGGTTGTGTCAAAAGCTGTGGCCAAGTCAAGGTAAGCTGTGTATTTTGACTGTGCCTCATCCAGTGCCTTGGTGACAGTCTCAAAAAAGTCAACCAGGTTCAACAGGCAAGATCTGCCCTTGACAAATCCGAACTGGGTGGGGTCAAATACTTGGAGATTGCCTATGTCCTTGTTTATGAGGTCCATAATAATATGCTCCATTGCCTTACAGATCAGGCTTGTCAAGCTAATGGGATGATAGTTTCCAGGGTCAGTAGTGGCACCACATTTGTGCAAAGGGATGACAATGGCAGTTCTCCATTCTGCTGGAATGAAGCCTGTACTTAGGCTATGGTTGAATAGGGTGCTCAATGGCGAGGCTAGTTCTTGCTGGAGATGTTGCAGAATACAGCCTCGGATACTATCAGGTCCCATGGAAGCTGTGTTCTTTGTCTTGGATAGGGCCTTTAACACTTGATCTATGGAGATGTGAGGTGCAGGGCAAGTATCAGGGGTGTCGATTGGGTCTTTGGAAGAGGACGGGGGGGTGACATTTAAACTGAACCTATCTGCTAGCAGGTTGGTCAAGTCAACAGGATCAGTGTAAGTGGCACTGTTAAGAACTAATTCAGAACAAACCTTGTCTTTGCCATGGAGGTTTCTGATGTAACTGAAAAAGGCTTTGTGGTTAGCCTTTGTTTCAGAGTCTCATTTCAGTTCATAATTGGCTTTGGAGATTTTCTCTAGTGATCTAATTTTCTTGTTGAGGCTAAGGAGGGAGGTTTTCTAGTTGAGAATTTGTGCCTTTTTACCCTTGGACAACAGTTTCTTCCTTTTGTTATAAAGCCTGTTGATAGAGGATGTCCACCAAACAGGTTTGTGTTTCCTTGAGGAGCAGGTTTTAGTTTTGTTTGGTATGGCTGAGTCCATGCAGTTGTTCAGGTGTTTGTATACTGCACTGGCATGCTGTTCTGCATATTTGTCTGCATCCTCTGAGGGGGGTGCTGGTGTGAAGCTACTGATACCCTCCCTTAGAAGGTTGTAGTCAGTTTTTGAGAAGATTTTTAGCCTGGTTATGGCTGGATGGGATATACACTTTGACTGAGACAGCCTGATGGCCTGATCTCACCAGGGAAGAACTTACTATGGGGGCGGTGCAGCAGTCACCCATGTGGGTGAGGTCCGAGTCTAGAATGCCATCTCCCCTTGTGGGGGATGAGACAAGCTGGTCTAGTGTGTTAGAATCGATGAAATCAAGGAATCGTTGGGTGAGTGCATTAGAGCAGGAATAGTTCACCCAGTTTATGGTGGGGTAGTTGAAGTCACCAAAGATCAGGGTGTTAGGCGATATATTGATGGACTCAAGTAGGTCCAGGCAGGAGGAGTGGGTGTCTTGAGTCATGGAGGGGTGATCTATAGCTGGCTTTAACTTGGATGGGTGTCTTGTCAATTGTCAATTGCACCCAGAGAAGTTCTAGTGCTTCATGCTGGCAAAGCAGTCTGAAAGTGTGCTTCTCTTTAATGAAAACAGAAACTCCACCACCCTTAGTCTTCCCAAACTCATTTTGGGGTCGGAATGTGTGGAATGAGTTATAGCCTGGTAAGGCAGGGGTGCTCTCAGCAGTCTTGAACCAAGTTTCCATGCCTGCACAGATGTCAGCATCTTCCAGTGCTAGGAGAGCCTTCAGTGAGTGCATTTTATGCGTCTACTGCTGGGCCAGGATAAATAGGGATCTCTGATGTTCAACAATAATCCAGAATGCATCTACTGCTTGGTCAGGATGGGGCACATTTATAGACTTGATTTAGTAGGCATAAAAATTTCTTCATAGCAATTCCGTTTTGTAAAAGATAGTTTTGAAGTTTACCAGGTTTGTTTAGACAGGATCTAACACACACAGCAAAGGAGACTGGTGTTTGGACTTCCAGTATGCCAATTAACACATTTAGGCTGAAGAAGAAGATTTTGAAGATGTTTCTGGGCTGAATAGCTGCAACGGTCAGTGAGTGGGGCCTTGGTACTCTGTTTTTTTGGATCTAACGTCTGTTCATGTGGTAAACCTGCAGACAAGTTCATGAATCCTCTAGTTCTTGAAGAAGAGCAATTCGTCTGTAGATATCTTGGGTCTAACTTGCAGACTTATAAAAATATTATCCTTACTATGATTATTGTGCAAGTTGATTTGGATCTATTTGACTTGCTGTTTTATGTACACCAATGATTTTAAGCATTAGGTTGGTCTTACCAGCACCAAATACAGATATCAGTAGTCCGATTCAGTTTGCCTGTTTTAATTGTAGCCCGACAACATGCAGCATGCTCAGTTTACTCTGAGAGTGGCTTTCTAAAGTATTGGAATTTACATCTAGCAGGAGCAATGTTTGGATTTAATTTTGGTATACTGGGTGAGTCGTTTTAAACTTTTTGACTTTCTGATTCTAGTATATTATCGCCAGCAGTCACCGGCTGGTGTTGCCAACTGCGTTGAATATTTTTGGTACTGAATTTGTTTCATTTATGATTAACATCTAAATTACAAAGTTCTGGATGGTCTGGATTTAGTTTTCATTGTGAAGGAATCACCAAAGAGACTTTTGATGGATTGTTAAGTTGCCTGTGGACAATCCAGACTTTTGTAAACACATCCAATATATATGGTCTATTGATACCGGGTTGACATTGTTATGGAACAGATTAAAACTGGGCTGAATAGCTGCATCCGTCGTAGCGGCTGAAAGTCAGATTAAAACAGCGACAGTAACAACATTCAATCTAATTGGCCATTTAGGTGTTCGGAGGGCTGTTCATCTTTTTTGTCGATGTTTACTATTGGGAGTAGAGGAGGGCAAAAATTCCATCTGAAAGGAAGCAATACAGATTCTAAAGACATGTGTCTGCAGCATTTCTCCCCGGGCCTCCGCTGAAAACAGGATCTGTGGTACCTAGTCGGACTTTCCCGGTCAACAAATGTTAAATAAAAATAAATAAATAAAAATAAAGATTCAAATGGAATAATAAAGTGAATGGGCATGCGAAGCCTAAGAAAATGGTGACCAGATCTGTTTTTGTGTCCTGTGTTTCTGAAGGAACTTGGCAAACACTACTGTGAGGTGGAACGAACAACGCACGACAGAGCTAAAAATAATGGTGTGATAAAAGTCTAAAAAAAAAAAAAAAAGATTTTAAATATTGCTCTTATGAAGTTGTAAGGTTGCTATAGTAAAAATGTTTTGTGTTGCCATGAATTTTCTAAAGGATATGAAGTCTGAAACTCAAATGTCTTGTCATTCAGTTGACAAATACCTTGTTTAATTACTACTGCCCTTTACTGCTTGATGTTTTGTGTAAACACATGCCCTATGCCACCAGGCTAAAAAAACTCAAACTATACTTTGTCGTGTACCGACTACCTATGCCTAACATACAAGGCTATGGCAAACCCCAAATTGCTGGAAATGCTCCACCTAAGGAAAACCCAATCCACCAGAGTTACATGCTCAATGGACATTAACCTGACAGCAACAATAAACAGGACTTGGAGGGACAGATTCGTGTCCCAGAGACTCCCCTTGCTATGAAATAAGGTCCCCATATATGTGAGGCAGAGCCCCTCACTAGTGCTCTTCAAGAAGAATCTTGATGAGTGGATGGGAAACAGGAAATTCACCCCAGGAATCACGTCTGTGGCCCTGCTCGACAGAGGTGCAGGTAACTAAACCTCATGGGAGGCGAAAGCCGAAACATTTTGGCTAGGCTTAATTATGCCCTAGGGCCAATAGCCTAGTACTTACCTATGAAGCAATGAACCTAAAGCATACCTCTGTTACCACAGCTAAACTCTCCTTTATAATATAACATATTTTGTATATTATAATGCCAAGACTTAATATTGTTCTTTGTACTGCACTGTTTGTGACTTATCTCTGCATATATTTGTAACTAAGATTTAGACTTAATTTAGGCCAAGACTTAAACTCTGATGGACCTATTGTATGCTGTAATCGTCTTTGTATTTGCCATCTTTGCTTCCAAATACACTCCTTTTCTCATAATGTTACACTATGCTCTAATATCCATACTGCTGGCTACTTATGTTATCACCTTGTATGAAAACCAGATGCTTATTGATTATCGGTACCCAAATGGCCATACTATAACACCAGATGTAAAACAGCCCACCTTACTAATTAGCCATACTAATCAATATGGGTCCATCTCTAAGCCATGCTCACTCTTTCAGCATGCAAACCCCAGGCACACGAGCCCTAGAGACAAACAATATTACAAACTTTTAAACAAACTCCTGAAACTTATCACTAAGTATAGCCCTAGTCTTATACTTGGTGGTGACATTCATCCCAATCCTGGCCCATCCACCTCTGATATATATATAGATATACCCCCTCTATCTGCCACCTAAGCCACAAAACTACAATTAGTAGACCTACCAACTCTATACTGGCCTGTCATCTCAATATTAGAAGCATTAATAACAAGGTACATGAACTGCATGCACTCCTGGCTGTCCACTCCCCTGAGTTTCTCTGTCTATCTGAGACCTGGTTAAAACCTACCACAACTCGCAATGAAGTGTTACCACCTGGATATAACATTCACATGCTAGACCGTGCTTCCAGGAAGGGGGGGTAGGGTAGCTATACTCTAAATCTGCATTGAATGTGACCATAGATGTTAATCAACTACCTCAAATTAATAACTCAGAAATCCTGGCCACTAAATTGCAAATTAACAAAAGTAAATGCATTAACATTATCTGTATGTATATTCCTCCAGGTAATAATATAGCCACACTTCAAGATACCCTACACTGGATTTCATGTCATTACCCACAAGAAACCCTATTACTTGGTGACTTTAACATAGACTGGGCCACCTGTTCCTCAGAATCCCCTACCACCCACATCAACCTGCATGCATTTACTCAAATCATAACCACCCCAACCAGACTAGGTAATCCCAAACATAAAGAATCCATACTAGACTGGTACTTGTAAATAGTAACCCCCATTTGTACACTGCTGGTACTCTCCCTGATGATCTGAGTGATCACCTTCTTTCTTATATAGTTAAGCAAAAAGTTATTATTCCTCATCAATCCTTACTCAGGAAAGTCAGAAACAAAGTAAACTTTGACCCTGTCAAATTCAAACAGGAACTTAACTCCTGTAACTGGTCTATGTTAAAACACCTCCCCTTAGAAGAGGCAGTTGCATATTTTAACAATAGATTTATGATATCCTTGACTTGCATTCACTTGCCCTTTCTAAGCAAACAGAGGCAAAAACTGCCCCATGACTGTCTAAAGAATCTAGACTAAAACTTTCCAGTAGAAACAAAATCTGGGCTCTATGGCGCTCCACTAAAGACCCCTACAATCATGTTAAATACAGGCAAGCTAGGAATGAGACTAAAAATCCATTCTAAATGACAAAAAACAATACTACTGTAATTTACATAGAGCAAACCAGAACAATCCTCAGAAGTTTTGGATAGTTCTGAATAATCTACTCCATCCTGGAAAAATGTGTACCCCTATCCCTATCGCTACCATCGATAAATCTCCTGAGGATGTCTCAGACAGTTTTAACCATTTCTTTACAGAAACAATTCAAGCCCTAGCTAGCCAACTACCTCCCAGCTCCCCTGGCCCTGATAGTACCACCCCTTTTCACCTACACTCTTTCAGCTTCCAACCAGTGTCTACATCACTTATTCATACCTTGCTTAAAAAATTAAAACCCATCACACTCTCAGCTGATCAACCCCCTGATGAGTACCTTCAAAAATCAGCTGATGCCATAGCCTATCCAGTATCTATACTAATTAAGCACACCATAGCAGAGGCAAAAATTCCCACCATTTGGAAAACATCCTATGTTATCCCACTACATAAAGGAGGTTCCTCCACTGAATTCTCCAATTACAGACCGATAGCTATACTTTCTTCACTAGCTAAGATTATGGAAAAATGTCTACACAAACAACTCATGCAACACTTAATTCAGAATTACCTCATGGCCGATACCCAACATGGCTTCCATCCACACCACAGCACAACCACAGCTCTACTAGCATTCACCAATATCATTAATAATAATTGTAACAATAATCAAATATCTTCAGCCCTCTTCTTGGATCTTTCAAAGGCATTTGACATGGTGGATCACCAACTTTTGATTCACACCCTGCAATCTTTTTGTCTAAATACCAGTGCCATTCAGTGGGAGGCAGTAGGCTGTCCTCTGGCAGAACAAGCTTTCCAACCTACTGCCTAACACCCTTGGAGTGCCACAAGGCTCCATATTAGGACCCCTACTGTTTTCCATCTTTATAAACAACCTATATACAGTCATCCCGAATGTCAGCTGTATCCAATACGCTGATGATTCCACCCTGATTTGCTCAGCCACATCTCCCTCAGAATTAAGGTCTGTTACCCAGTCCACCTTTTATACTATAGAAACCTGGCTCTCAGAACGTTGTTTGTTGCTAAATCCCAAAAAAACTAAAATGCTGTTATTCTCTTCAACACAAAGGTCCGCACCATCTACCGTCACCATAAATGCAAACTATGGCACAATAATCACCCCTGACTCCTCTACAAAACTGTTAGGAGTAATAATTGATAATAACCTAAAATTTGACCTTCATGTAAACCAAACGATCAAAACCATCAATAAAAAACTAGGGTCACTGTATAGAATAAAAGCCTTCCTAACCCCTCCGGCTATGGTTGCCATAGCTCGCTCCCACCTGCTTTCAACACTTTTATATGCATCCCCTCTTCTCTCTAATCTAAATAAAACTGTACTTAATAGACTCTCAATCTGTTACAACCACATTGCCAGGTTTGTCACTGGCCTACCTTTTAGAACACACCATTGCATCAACCTTAAACAGCTTGTGTGGCTAGAACTTCCCAGTCTAATCCAATATAACCTTTTGATTATGCCTAATAAAATCCTCTATTATCCAGATAACACACCAGCTCTTAAAAATATGATCACACCCCACAACAATCCAAGACTGCTCTGATCCTCAAACAGACTACAAATGAAGACAATTAAAATTAACAATGTAGCCGGTGACATCCTCTTTGCAAACTCTGCAGGCAGAGCATAGAACTTCCTTCCAGCTGACATTACTTTGCTCTCCTCCCTATCCCAATTCAAAGCTAAACTCAAACAACATCTGGCACTAAACTGGCTTTGCCACTGTAACAAGCCTGGCTAACTTTCAACATGAATGTATATAATCTATTAATCAAATTACTGTTAATTTTCCCCTGACTGTTACCAGGGGCAACTCGAACTTGTGATATTGTCTATTTCATGTCTGCTTATGCCATTTGTAAAAATCTCATCTGTTATATGTCTTCTTTGTTACTACTTATCTATCTACCTTGGAGTTTTTATCCCCGGGCCACCACTGAAAATAGACATTAATCCAGTTGGACTATCCCGGTTAACAAATATAAAATAAAATAAATAAATAAAATAATTTTCAGGTTAAGGCTCCTAGCGTTAAGCAGCATGACCTTTGATTTGCTTTTTGACAGATCTTTTATGTTGGAAGATTTGTCTGTGGGACATTGCCTAAAAAAGGCACAATGGGGGAGGCAAGAGCCTTGGCCAGAATTCTGAATCCCAGGGGTGACAAGTGAAGGCCATCTCTGGCAAAGCATCACGGCCTGTCAACCATGTCATCCCAGGCAGACAGATACTGGATCTCCTTGGAATGACACCAAAAACTAAGTCAATTGTTGAAGTCAATTATTTTTGTTGGTATTGTGGTATCATTCTTGGTGAAGGTAGGATGATGGGCTATGGACATACCTGCCTGAATTTGCATTTCTGAGGATTCAGCTTAAGATTCACTTCACAAGAATGTTCCAGGACTTTCCTGAGGTTGCTATCATGTTAGACTTCACCATTGCTTCCTACAAGAATATAATCTACTATAATAGCACATGGATAGCCATCACATGTTGAAAGACTTCACTTGCAGAATTTATCCCAAATAGCATTCTCAAAAATCTGTACCTTCCAAATGGTGTACTGAAAGTGGTTAGCAATGAAGATTTTTGGTCAAACAAAATTTGCCAAAATGAACTTTTTGCATCTAAGACAGAAGAAAACAGTGGCATTTGGCATAAGAGCAGCAACTTGTTTGACTGTACACATTGGATGATGAAGTCATTTTAGTGCTTTGTTCACATCTCTTGGATCAATACATATTCTAATATCATCTGACATTTTCTTATCAGCTATGACCATGGAAGATACCCATTCAGTTGGTTCATCAGCTGGACAAATTACTCCTAGACGTACCATTATGTCTAGCTCAGCTCTGACTCTATTCTGCATGGGCTACTGAAACTTTCTGGGCCAGTCTGATGACTGGGCTTACTTTATGGTCTAACTTTGTGGAATATGCAGTTGGGAGTTTGCCTAACTTGTCTTCGAAAAGATCAGCATAGTCAGAAAAAATAGTTTATGTGAAATTATTGTTGTTACATGTGTTTACATGGTGGAATTCTGCATTAAATGAAAGCAGTCCCATTTTCAAACTGTCTCTGAGGCCTAACAATGACTGACCGTGCCTCTTAACTATGTAAAATTGCAAGTCATAGCTGTTCCCAGCAGAGTAAAGGTTTGAGGTTTTATTGACTTTGGTTTGAATTTTCTTTTCCACACAAGTAGCTTTGTTTGTACACTTTTTTCAAGAAGATTTTTCACCAGCACTTAACATTTCTGCTGACATGACATTGCACTTTTAACCAGTATCAACCTTGAGCTCTGCAGGTCTCCCATTAATCAGAACAGAAAAAAAATACTTCATTCTTTGCCCACGAATCTACTGCATTGCCTGTTGCACCAAGCACAGACACACCATCAACCAGGGTTGCCAGACGTCCCTATTTGAGTGGGATTGTCCCGGGATCAGCAGCCCGATCCCGAGTCCTGCATTGCCGGTTTAAATCCCGGTGAAACAGCCTCGTTTTTTTTTTTTTTTTGGATTGGCCCGTATACCGACATGCAGGCCAATCAAAAATCTCTAAACACGGAGCTACTTGTGTTTAATGTGAAACAACAGGCAGTTCCGCATTAAACACAAGTAGCTCCGTTTGCAATTTTTTGATTGGCTCGTATACAAGCATACGGGCCAATCAAAAATCTAAACACGGAACTTGTGTTTAATGCGGAACTGCCTGATGTTCCACATTAAACACAAGTTAGCTTCGAGAGTAAAGACTTTTTTTTTTTTTGGTCTTCACTTGGCAGGAAAGACCTTTTTTTTTGTCCCTACCTGGCCAGTCGGAAATCTGACAACCCTGCCATCAACATAAAAAGTAGGGTTGCAGGTTTCCAGTTGATCAACTTGCCTCTTTGAATGCTCTCTTTTAATAAAAGAATGTACCCCTTTAGATTTACTGAACCTTTAAAAATGATTCCACTTTTTACATGTGTGGCACTGCTGATGAAAAGCTAAGCACTTCTCTCGCTTGGGCTTATGGTTACATCCACAATTATAACAGCTGCCTATGAGGCTTGCCACAGGTTTTGCTGAGTCACGCTTCTGCTTTTCTGAGTGTGCCCTGGGTTTTACTGAAGCTGCTCTGGGCTTTGCTGGAGAAGCTATGTCCTTAGGCCTATATCTTTTAACCTCGTGCTGTATACTATCAACATTAGCACTGGAAGGCACTGCCAGCATACCTTTTCATTTGTAAGCATATTTGTGTGCTTTTCTGTAAGCTCATATATCTGACAAATATTTATGGCCTTATTCAAAGTTAAATCATTGTCTCAAAGCAAAATCTTTCTCACTGCATCATCTTTAATACCACACACAAGCCTGTATTTTATGAACTCATCTCTTAGATCACCAAATCTGCACATTTTTGCTTGGTTTCTTAAATCAGTTCTATATGCTGCAAAAGTTTCACCAGACTTTAGATCTCTTGTGTAAGATATGTGCCTTTCCATTGTAATATTCATTTGGGGATTGCACATTTCTCTAAATTTACATTTTAAGCACTTAGGGTCTTCCACATTTCAGCCGGTATCACAGTATGGTGGTCTTCCCCCTCCCCTGCATATACAGCTAGGGCATATACAAATGAATGCTCCTTTTCAATGGCTTCTGAACCATCTAAGGTAAGCAAAATAAATGCCTTTGTATGTGTGTCTTTATCATAAAAAGCAGCCTGTGTGAAAATTTCATACTCTTGCTCAAACACTCTCCACTTTTCAGCAACATTATTATCAAATACAAGTGGAGTAGGTCTGCGAAATCCTTCTGCCATGCCAACAAATGCCCTTTGTAATTATGTTCAGATGCACACACCAGGTCGAGCTGACAAAGCTGTTCATTGTATTACACAGGTCTAAGAAAAGAGAATTGTTGCAGAAAACGTTCTGTTCATTACTTGTACTTTCCAGAACAACAGCTGCAAATTATCAGCTGTGAAGCAGGAAGGGTAGTCACAAATCTAATGCTAGGCCTCTAATCACATAACCCCCTACTTATGGCACCAAGTTCTTAGTCACAAGCTGAAGGAAAATACTTTTCTTCTAAATTTAACTGTCATTTTGAACAGAAGGTGGGATTGCACTAAATATGCGAATTTTTTGTCAAAACAAAAAAAGTGATAGTTGTACTACATATTTCTGAGTGTCAGTGTGCGTTATTCTCCTCTAAACTGACCCCCATGATAACTAAGATATGTTGTGCTTATCTTGGATTCCATTTATTCTGTTAGCTGTTTCTCAGATGGTTGTTGCAGGTTAGCAGGTTAAGCTTCCTCCTTCCTTTCAAGGACCTGCAAGGTCCATGTTTACTGGGTCACCAATATTGTGAGGGTAGCTTGTTTTTAATATGCTTTTAGCTATTTTGGAGGCCAGGACATGATTAGCAGAGGCTTCCAGGTTTAGTGGAGCCTTGAATTGGAGCCACATTCCATAAATTTAGGGACAGTGTTGCAGAGAGCCTTTCGCATCCTGGAATGCCAGCCTGATTGTAAGAAACAGCTCTGACCCCCATTATGATGTCATACCAGGGGGTGGAGTACATCTACTTAACTTAAGATGCACCCCAAAAATCGACACCCTGTCTAGTAAACATCGCACTAAGAACAGTAATGGGATTCACAAACTTTCTGTGTAATTGAACCCCATTACCTATTTCTGGAGTACAGCAAAGATGGCTGATGATCCTAATGATCCATGAATATGCCGAACCACACAGCATCATCTGAATATTAAGCAGGTGCCCTGTCCCATGCACGACAGGTAAAACTTTGTTATGGATCCAAAATGTGCCCACAAAATGCTGGGTTATCAAACTGTGAGGTTGTAGGTTCATAAGAGATTATTAGACTAACGTCTCAAGAGCCCTTAAAAGTCTATCCAGTTTTACCCGGATTTTAGCCAATTGTCTATCCGTTGATGACAGATAACATAGGCCAGAAAGTGGGTTTTGACAATTTTTACAGACTACCTCTGCCCAAAATGGGTATGGTCACCAACCCAGGAGTGAATTTGTGATTTACTTTCCATTGGTGTAGATTGTGTTGAAGAAGGTCAGGGAAGGTCTCTGCTTCACTTGAATAGGAAACATATTCCAGATGAGAGGCAGTCTCTGGGACACATATCTGTCTCTCTAGCATAACCTATTTATGTCAGAGACCAGGTTTAGATCCTTGGAGTGGGAAAATCTCATGCAGTTAGTTTTGTGAATATGTAACATTTCCATCAGTGCTGGGTCAGAGACTGCCTTATAGGTCAGGCATAAATCACCCCTCAGTAATCAGTAGGAAACTAAATACAGTGATAGGGCTTTTAATCGGTCTGCAGATAACATGCTTGTTATACCCTATATTTTTTTGTTGATAAACCTCTGAGGACACCCAACTGTTGCAGGTACCTGCTGTGGTACATTCTGAAGGGTGCGTTGTACTTGACTATTAGTCGATGAGGGCTGAGTAGTGTCTATATTACATAATCAAACTTTTAAAAGTTCGAATGGCATATGGTCGACACCATATGAATGAACTTTTAAACGTTCAAAAATGTAATAATAAAAAATAAATAAATAAACCAAAGGAAAAACCTACCTGAACAGATGCCCCCCTGCACCCCCCCCCACACCCCCTGCTCTTTAAATATACCAACTCCGAGATCGCACTACAGTACAGAAAAGGGAAATCTTCCCATTCCTCACTGTACGGAGATCTCCATTGAAATGCTCAAACTTTTAAATGTTCGATCATATGGTGTTGACCATATGATGTTCGAACTTTTAAAAATTCGACAATGTGATATAGACCTGGCCGAGTACAGCAGTACTGTGACATCCTTAGATCTGGATACCACACTCTTACTTATAAGCTAAGCCACGTAAAAGGATTTGCTCACCACCCTGGACACAAGGTGGTCAAGATTCAGATTACTATCTATCTGAGTACCCAGATCTCTTATCACTTATCACTCTGTGTAGGGGTGCTATCAATGTTGTAATTTGCAGGGGTATGTGATTTCCCAAAGGGTATTATTATGCACTTCTTCACATTTAGTTTGAGGCCATGGATCTGACACCAATCATTAGTCTGCATCAGCCCTTTCTGTAGGATATCTGCATTATTTGGGGGGTAAATTATTACCCCCAACCTACAGTCATTAGCAAACCTGGTCAGCCAAAGGCCATCTACATTTGCCTTGACATCTAAGAAGAATATCCCAAACAGGAGGAGGCCCAGCACTGAGTCCTGTGGTACTCCATCGGTGACTGGCTTCTTTCTGGATGTGGATTCCCCCACTCTAATGAATGTGTCCTATGCATGAGCCATTTGGCTATCCATTTGGTGATGTAGAGGTTTATGCCCAATTTTGTGAGTTTATGTATAATACACAAGTGGGGTAAATGCTACTGATTGGGTATTGTGTCAAATGCTACCCAATCAAATGCTACCCAAGTGGAGTACTGTGTCAAATGCTACCCAAGTGGAGTACTGTGTCAAATGCTACCTGAGTGGGCTCTGTGTCAAATGCCTCAGCCAGTTTAATGTAGGTGGTCTTACCTTCATCAATGGCCTTGGTGACTTTCTCAGTTAAGTCCATCACATTAAGTAGGCAAGACCTGCCCTTGACAAAGCTGAACTGGGTTTGGTCTAGAGTCTGGACATGTTATATATCATTGTTAATTGCCTCCATGATTATCCTTTCCATAGCCTTGCATATGAAGCCAGTGAGACTTATGGGTTGGTAGTTTCCTGGGTCAGTTGATGTTCCCCTCTTGTGCAGAGGGATGACTGTTGCTGTCCTCCACTCTACTGGGACAAAGCCTGTCTAGGGACTGTGGTTAAACAGAGATCCAAGTAGATCTGCTAGGTCATGTATCAAGCTATTGACAACCTGGGATTCTGACAAGGCCCATTGGTGCTGTGTGTTCCTGCTTTAGAAAGTGCAGTGACAACTTGTTCTTTTTTGATAACAGACAAAGTAATGGTAGGGGGATATCTCCTGGGGAGTGACAAGAGGTGATGAGGTGTGAATTTTGAACTCAAGTTATTGGCTAGCAGGTTTGCTATTTCTTCTGGCTGTGCATAGGTAGTGACATCTACAGCCAACTCAGCACACTGTTGAGTATTAACCCTAAGATTTCAGACATAACTAAAAAATCTTTTGTGATTATCCTTTGCTTGAGAGGCTATTTTTGCCCTGCATTTAGCTTTTGAGGACTTGGCTAGTTTCCTGATTTGCCTAATAAGGGATTTTTTTTCTCTGTTGTGCACATTCCCACTTGCTTTCAGACAGGAATTTATTCCTTCTGTTGTATAATTTATTTATGCCAGGAGTCCACCAGAGTAACTCATTTTTCTGGCTAGACCTGGGTTTGATTCAGTCGGGTACTGCTGTTGCCATGCGGATATTTAAGTGGTTGTACAGGGCATTTGTGTATAGTTCTGCATAGGCTTCCATGTTTTATGAGTAAGGCGGAGCTTTAACATTACCTATGCTATCACTTAATAGAAGGTAATTTGCCTTGGAAAAATTATTTTGGGTTTTAGGATTTGATAGGGTTCTACTGTTATATTTATTTTGCAGGGGTGCAATGCTCCCCATGTGTGTGAGTACAATGTTAAGGATATATGAGCCCCTAGTGGGATTGCAGACTAGCTGTTCCAGAACATTTGCATTGACAAAGTCCAGGAATCTCTGAGCCTGCATGTTATGGTTGTATATATTTCCCAGTTTATGGAGTGGTAGTTAAAATCTCCCATGAGTAGTGTGCTGGGCTGAATGGTAAGTGATTGTAGTAAGTTCAGATTTACGGAGTGGTTTTCATGGTTCTGGTTTGAACCTGTAGCTAGCAATGATATGATGAGGGATTTTGCCCATGGTCAGCTAAACACTGTAGCTCAAGGGAGTCATCATGCTTGACCAGTCTTGTGGTGTGATTGTTTTTTTTTTTTTTTTATGTAAATGGAAACACCCTCCTTCTTTTATTTTTTTTCCTTTTCAGAGGGTGGTATAATAGGCATTGCAGCCTTACACTGTCAGGGTGCTTTCAGCAGTCTTGAACCATGTCTCAGTAACTGCATTCTTCAGGGTGAGGAGAGCTTCCAGAGAGTGCAGTTTCTTGTTAAGACTCCTAGCATTGAGCAGTAATACCTTCAGCTTGGCATTAGAAGAATTCGTTATGTTGGTAGGTCTGTTGGTTTGACACTACTTAAAAAAGCCACTATGGGAGTGGCTAATGCCTTGGCCAGTATTCAAAATCCTAGCAGCGACAAGTGCAGATCATCTCTGGCATAGTAGTGTGATCTTTCAGTCATGTTATCCTAGGCCGACAAGTACTGGATCCCCTGTGTCAAATGCTACCTGAGTGGAGTACTGTGTCAAATGCTACCCGAATGGAGTAACCTTAGAATGACACCATTAGTTAAAACAATTATTGAAGTCTGCCATTGTCTGTTTGTATTGTGGAATTATTCTTGGTGAGGTTGGTGAGGGTAGAATGTTGCTCAGTGTAGGCTTATAATCACCTGTGACACATATTCAGAGAGATCTATCATGTCTCTCTTCATATAGTCCTGGGAGGTAGGTTTCAGGTCATTTATACCAACATGGACTGACTATGACTGAGCCATACTGGTACTTGTGGTTGGGTGACCTAAATGCCTAAATGATCAGGTGAATACTGGCCCCCGACAGGCAACAGACTGTAACCTCTCTTTATCCAACCTTGTGGGGGGTGTCCATGTGTCTCATGTTGGAGTCTCCTATGACGAAGACCTTTGAATGTGTGATATTTTGCCTTAGGGGGTTTGCTTGTGGAGACACTGTGATGTGTATGTTTTTGTGTAGTGGTTGGTGTTGATTTGAGTTTGTTTGCATGTGGTTTCTGAGGGCAGCATATGAAGAACTCTGAAGTTTTGTTGGTTTGGTTTATGTGTTGGGACCCTATTTACTGAGGGAAATGAGCTCGTGCTGACAACCTGGTTTTCATTTGATTTGTCAGTATGTAAGAGTCATGTCTCAATTTTCATAGTGTAACTACATCTGTCACATACTGTGTTTGTTTCATGATTAAATGGTTGTCAGTATACATGAGACAATTGCTACATTGCCTCAGGGTGCCCATGTCCACCAGGCTGGTCACTGAGATAACAGAAAAGTGTCCATCCATGGTTTCAGGTTTTCTACTATGGGTTTAACCAGAAAGAAAAGTGGATAGATTTGACTGGACTGGGATGATAGCACACGGACGAAGAATGGGTGCTATACCCAGTGTGAACTACAGCTATCCAACAAGGCAATGCTGGTCTGCAGGTGACTCAGATGCTCCAAGAGCAGCAGGGGGACTGGGGAAGGTTGCAGAGATAATTATTCTTAGGGAAATTTTTAACTTGAAAGTGTTTGCATCTATACAAGGCACTGCTAACTGCTGCTGCATGGAGAACAGCTTAGCGCAAATACTGGGCTTATATAGACCTGCAGACCATTCAGGAAAACACAATAAGCTTTCAGACAGCAGCTCCCAACTCAGATAGGGTTGCTGCAGCACACTTCTGCCACAAGAATGTAGTCAGAAACCCCTCTTAATGTAAAAATACTGGTTTTAGAGCTCAAGTGCTAGGAAACCACACAATCTAGATACCAGAGACCTGTAAAACTAGCAGACACAAGGTAATTAAGTACTACCGCAACAGTGGAAGCAGTTCAGCTTTTAAACTCTACTGAAGTGGGAGAAATGTAACAATTAATACAGGATTCTTATGAAATACAGTAAAAATAATCAGCAGAAGTGCAAAATAATACTTATTCTCAGTATTTTAGTAGTGGACAGCTTTAGATAGCAGTTTCTCTGGAACTGAAAGGTGAAGTACTCAAACCAAGAGAAGCTCTGAGGAATTGAGCCTTTGAGGAATTGTACTACAGGATGACATTGTAAGCATCTGATGACAATCCATGTGGGCTAGGGTCAACTCACAAAACGGACATTACGATACATGAGCACAGCACTCAACTGTCCCAACCTTCTTGCAGTGTGCAGTACTACAGCTCCACCTATATGCTGCTACTAGTACTGCTGATATATGTTTTTTCCACCAGATATGTGAAATACCAATACTAGTATACAGGTGGAGCACATCCTGCACCACAAAGGCCCAGAATGTGCCAAACCATTATATTGACATTTTACACTGGAGTTCAATGCTAATAGAAAATACCAAACTCCTACGGCATGTAATGCCTGATAACATTCTCTGAATTAAGTGTCAGGCTCTGAAATGCCCCATTATCCTATGTGGCCTAGGGAATCCTGAAACAATGTTTTCATTTATTTGTGACTTGGGCTTTCTATAAGTACTTGGGGTAGGGTGCTGTCCCAAGCTTAGCTCAGTTTGGAATCCATCAGAGTGTGTGTGTGTGTGTGTATATATATATATATATATATATATATATATATATATATATATATATATATATATATATATATATATATGGGTTATGTTATGGCTACCTGACTGCTTGCCTATCCATGATACCTGTGATTTGGAGACTCTGTAAGAAGAGTGCAGTACCATGACTGACAGTTACCTCAGAGGCGTAAGGCAGTGTGTGATTGATATGTGGGACACTGAGTAAGTCACTTCACTTTAAAAGTAATTTCCCCGAGTCACCCCTGAAAAGGTATACTTATTTTCTAGTGGACTTACTTGATTAACAGATTAAAAAAAAATATATTCATTATCTTTATGTCAGCTGGGTTCTAGTGGCATGAATAATGATGAAGAATATTTGTTTTGCTTATCTCGGATTATTGCCACACTGACACGGGTAAGTTAAGCATATACTACAGACGCAGATGCAGGACTATTGGTGAGGGAATGTAAGCCTCTCCACTAAAAAAAAAAAAAAATCAATTTACTGCCTGGAGTGCTATTTTCAGCAGTAGAGATGGTTCTTGGTGTCTGGTTTCATCTTACAAAGGGAAATTCTCCCATCTGCTGGCTTTGCACGAATTTTATTCAGCTTTCTCAGTGATTCACCGACACAGCTGAACAGAAATGACAGTGTTTGCCAGAGGACTTGGAAAATGTACAAGGTTGTATTCTGCATGACAATAGTGTTAAGTGGACTCATAGTACTTCGGTTTTGCACACAGTTTGCACATTTTGCAAGTGATTTTCTTTATATTTCTGTTTTGTCTGGCTATTAAAGACCATACCTCATCGCCGCTTGTATATTAAGTGCAATGAGAAAAGGAAAAATGTCAGGCTCTATGGACATGGAAAATAAACAAAGTGCTGATTGCTTCACAGATGGTGTTTTCAAATACTTGGTGGCTAAACTGGCAATTATGTGTCATACTTGCAGCATAAATGGAAACAGTCCAACCGGTAGTGATTACGGCTTTGGAATATACAACAGACAGACATGGTAAACAACCCTCATGCTGTGAACAAGTATATGAAAAACTTAACAAAATACACATCTGGCCCTAAGCTAAAGTGAACTTTTACTTGCTATATTGAAACAGAGCCTATTCATTCTACTGATTAATCCTCACACACCATATGCAAATATGGACAGGCTTTTTGTATTTATAACCATAATCTTCCTTGAATGGTGAAACATTTTCTGGCCCTATCTTGCTTGCATTTGTTCTGTACTTTAATCAGGAATAGTGATCTGTTTAATTAGCCCTCTGTAGAGCTCACGGATTTCCCACGAGCAGATACATGTTGGTTCTTTTCTTTTTCCTTGATGTTTATTCATTGTAGTTATATGAATGGATAGTTATTCACAAGTCCAGCTTCTTTATGCCAGTTACTTCAACACCTGGTAGGTCAACAAAAGCAGTTGTGCAACTAGGAAAACAGCAACACGGCCTATTTTGTATGTGTATTGGGGGGGGGGGGGCAATTCACTGAATGAACGTCTTGTACCACTGTATGCCTCCAGACTTAATATAAGTAGCTCTAAGGGCACTACATGTTAAGAATGTTATAGTAACCTTGGTTAAAATAATGTGCTATTTCTAATCCAAGCAAGATATATACATATGTATTTTTCTAATACTGTGTATGTTGGCAACCTGCTCACTAGAAAGCAACTCGCTGAGGTGTACTTTGGAAACCTGTTTATGTACATCTCTTTGCAGTGTGCCTCAGCTGTTGCTGCCTATTTTCTTAAAGTCTGTAAAGTCTGATTGATTCCTTCAGCTATTTTAGAGTTTTCATTTAAGAGGGAGCAGGCTGGATTTAAACAAAAGAGCAGTGCCTCTGAGGTGACCTCACAGTGGGCATATGTGACAGCATTAGAGAACCAGAGGGAAATGTATAACTGGATTCGGTCACACTAATATTTGCTTATGTCAGATAAGGAAATTCAAAAAGAAAACGGAAACTTGCAGGACATGCAAATGATCAGCAGAGTCTCTTTTTTCTGACTAGCTTGTTTGAGTTCTTGGTCGGCAGTCAGTTGCATGAACTGTTATGGCCTAACCTCTCCCCTGGATAGGGGATGTGTGGTGCACATTACTACAGGTACCACTATGTCAACACTGTGTGAGTGCATGCTTCTGTTCATCCAAGATGAAGGCTACCACAAAATGGGTTGGTGAGGAATACACACACACACACACACACACACACACACACACACACACACACACACACACACACACACACACACACACACACACACACACACACACACACACACACACACACACACACACACACACACACACACACACACACACACACACACACACACACACACACACACACACACACACACACACACACACACACACACACGCATACACACACACAAACACACACACACACACACACACACACACACACACACACACACACACACACACACACACACACACACACACACACACACACACACACACACAGACACACACACACACACACACACACACACAGACACACAGACACACACACACACACACACAGACACACACACACACACACACACACACACACACACACACACACACACACACACACACACACACACACACACACACACACACACACACATACACACACACACACACACACACACACACACACACACACACACACACACACACACACACACACACACACACACACAGACACACACACACACACACATACACACACACACACACACACACACACATACACAGACACACACACACACACACACACACACACACACACACACACACACACACACACACACACACACACACATATACACACAGACACACACACACACACACACACACACACACACACACACACACACACACACACACACACACACACACACACACACACACACACACACACACACACACACACACACACACACACACACACACACACACACATATACACACAGACACACACACACACACACACACACACACACACACACACACACACACACACACACACACACACACACACACACACAGACACACACACACACACACACACACACACACACACACACACACACACACACACACACACACACACACACACACACACACACACACACACACACACACACACACACACACACACACACACACATACTCCAGGGTTACTTATGTGTCCACCACCTCTCCTTTGAGTGCAGTATGGTAATCATGGTGTGTCACAACCTAAATCACTCTGTCCCTCCCAGGATGGACATCCTTCCCAAATCAACTCCAGTAAGCATACATTCATGCAGAGAAAGAGAATGCTTAACTGGAAACAGAGGTGTGAAACAGTAAGAATTCAGCTGTAGTCAAAACAACAAACACAGTATATCTATGCAAGGAACAGAGAAACAGGATCCAGGAGAAATCATGAAAGTAGTAGGGAAAACTGGACCCCAGGGAAACATCTCATGCAGAATGGTGAGTATTGTGATATGCTACTGAAAAGAATGTACTTTTCGAGTATACACTGAAGGCACTGTAAACGGAGCTATGTGCTGTCTTAGTGCTTACTTGTAACTGGGTACAGAGCTTTTCCATGCACAAGGTAACTTCCTGACACAGATATTGCAGAAAAGGACTATTAGCTCAATCCAATGTTTGGCATATTGTAATGCCAATACCCCCCCAGGTTTAAATGAAACTGTATCTATTAGCTGTGTTTTGACATTAAAAACAGAGTTTGCTTTTTAATAGGCGTAAAAACAAACTTTTGTGTATGTTATATGTATATCTTCTTCTTCTTTCGGCTTTTTCCTGGTTAGGGGTCGCCACAGCAGATCACCTGTCTGCTCATGATTGGCAGTGGAGTTTTACAGTGTCAAGTTGCCAACCCAGCACCTAAACTTCCACAGAAAGCACACACATGCACTCACTCACACTTAGGGCCAATTTAGAGTGTCCAATCCACCTACAGCATGTCTTTGGGATGTGGGAGGAAACCGCAGCACCCAGAGGAAACCCACATGACTACAAGGAGGACATGCAGACTTTGCACAGAGGGCACCCACTAGACTGAACGGGCTAGCAGTCGCGAACCTGCCAGACCGAACAGGCTAGCAGTCACAGACCTTAGGGTTAGGACACGGATCATGGTAAGGGGATAGCCCTACTAGCTGTCCACTTACCCTATCCCTTGCCCTAACCCTAAGGTTCGTGACAACCGCATAACAGTGGAAGACATTCCAAGTCATGCTATGTCATCCACTGTGGTGCGATAGTCACGGACCTTAGGGTTAGGGCAGGGGTTAGGGTAAAGAGATAGTTAGTAGGGATATCCCCTTACCTTGACCTGTGCCCTAACCCTAAGGTCCATGACTATCACACGATAGTGGAAGACATTCCAAATTGGGCTATGTCCTCCACTGTGGCGCAATAGTCACGGACCTTAGGGTTAGGGCACGGGTTAGGGTAAGGGGATAGTTAGTAGGGCTATCACCTTACCTTGACCTGTGCCCTAACCCTAAGGTCCGTGGCTATCATACCACAGTGGAGGACATAGCCCATTTTTTAATGTCCTCCATTGTGGTGTGGTAGGTTCGGTCTAGTGAGCTTAAGCGAAAGTCCACAAAACAAGCAGCAAAAGGAACCTCCTAGATCCAATAAACTCTTCCAAAAGTGCAGCAAACTCTTTATTTTAAACACAAACACCATGGAACAGCACGAAACAGAAGTAATAAATACAGTAAATCAAGCGCTTTCGCCTGAAGCTATGTCAGGCTTTTTCAAGATGAACCACAAGTAACTTGGCTTCATTTATATACAGCAATCAATTAAAACAACAATTAATTCAATTCAATTAATGACTCTCAATTAAAGTGCTAAGTGCTTAATTGTAGAAAACTTTCCAAGTCTTTAAAATGCAGTTACTATTTTAATCACAAAATGAAAATGTGTAATTTTATAGTACTTTAATAGTACTTCCCCAACGCAACCTCTGTCGGTTGTAATAATGCAAGTACACTCAAAATAATGACCTTGACAAAGTGAGTATTGAAAATAAACCTTTTGTTAAATAAACTCATTCTTTTAAATGCTTGGAACTTCGTAAGCAACTGTGTGGTTACTTAATGTACATTCTGTCTTGTAACCCCGTTGTAAATCAATTCTTATTTAGTTGCTTTTGTTAAAAACCTTACACTGCCCATATATGGGGACCCCATATAAGGGTCATGTCTATAACACTTGAATGAAATTATATTTAAGTAGTGCCACACATTTTCAGTGTAAGGTTTTTAACAAAAGCAACTAAATAAGAATTGATTTACAACGGGGTTACAAGACAGAATGTACGTTAAGTAACCACACAGTTGCTTACGAAGTTCCAAGCATTTAAAAGAATGAGTTTATTTAACAAAAGGTTTATTTTCAATACTCACCTTGTCAAGGTCATTATTTTGAGTGTACTTGCATTATTACAACCGACAGAGGTTGCGTTGGGGAAGTACTATTAAAGTACTATAAAATTACACATTTTCATTTTGTGATTAAAATAGTAACTGCATTTTAAAGACTTGGAAAGTTTTCTACAATTAAGCACTTAGCACTTTAATTGAGAGTCATTAATTGAATTGAATTAATTGTTGTTTTAATTGATTGCTGTATATAAATGAAGCCAAGTTACTTGTGGTTCATCTTGAAAAAGCCTGACATAGCTTCAGGCGAAAGCGCTTGATTTACTGGATTTATTACTTCTGTTTCGTGCTGTTCCGTGGTGTTTGTGTTTAAAATAAAGAGTTTGCTGCACTTTTGGAAGAGTTTATTGGATCTAGGAGGTTCCTTTTGCTGCTTGTTTTGTGGTCTTTTTGGGACTGAGTTCGAGATTTACTTTGTTTGGCTTAAGCGAAAGTGCACTTTTGTTAAAGTGCACTTTCGCTTAAGTGGGGATGTACTTTCCCATTTCGAAAAAGTGAATTTTCGTTGTAGAAAAGTACACCCATATATATATATATATATATATATATATATATATATATATATATATATACACACACACACACACACACACACACACACACACACACACACACACACACACACATATATATATATATATATATATATATTTTTTTTTTTTTTTTTTTTTTAAGCAAGTTTTAAAAGGTTTGTATTTGTATAAAAATAATGTATTTGATTAGTAGGGATGTATGTGTACAAAATACTTTTTATGAAAAAGTTTTTTATTGTGTTTTAGGTATTTAATGTCACTAATTAAACAGGTCATTGGACTTTGGGGTGTGTTATAAAAGGGGTGGTAGTTTTTAATTTGTTGCTCTGAAGACATCAGCATTGAACTGACAAAAGCACTAAACAATGAAGTTGCTACTGGAAGTGGATTCTGTTCATTTTTTGGTTTGTTATCAATCCAATGACTCTTTAAAAATGCAAAGACATATGAAGCATATTAACGGTTCCTGTTTTTTTCCCTTAGTGTTGTGACACCCCATACATCAACAGTTCATGTAAAAACTCCAACATATCAGTGTATCCATTCTGAATGCATTATAGGGTACATTCCTCAAGACCCTCATTAGAAACGTCATTGATGCATTGAACCAAGTTCATGTCCTGCTTATTAACATTTAAGGTGATCTCTAAATCAGGCATTGCACTGAACATGGGTACATGTTAAGTTGCCAATTTCACCTTCATTCTTGCTGGATGGGTTCGGAGCCGAACCTCGGCTCTGACTTGGCCGAATACTAAAGCTCGAGAGCTATTTTTACCGGCTCGATGCTATCCTATGTCCCATAATGCTAGGCGAAATATACCCAGATCTCATTTGCCGCTTAGCTATGAGGTTGCGTTTTCACCGGCTCCAGGTCATATATTTTTATTAATAACTTTTGAGGTAGTTTTTAGTCAGTCTTTTATCCTTTTTTGTTCCTTTAGTATCAGTGTAGTTAGCGACCAGTCTTTCCTCCCCGTTTTAGTTGCTAATCTCCCTTTTTCTCCACCCTTAAGGTGGTTGGGCCTCTGACCCTCCCCTTGTAGTACAGTTTTCCCCTGGCTGTTCTGTGTGTGTGTGTGGAATTCTGTCCTTCTACTTAGCGGTAGTTCCCTCTTTTATATTATTTGTTATTATAGTTTAGGGTATTGTGTGTTGTTTTTGTTCAGTATGTCTAAGGATACTAAGGTATCGGGTTTCAAGAAGTGTGACTCGTACTGTCAGAAGATGTCTCTGACAGATGGTCACACTTCTTGTGTGTATTGTTTGGGCCCTCTGCACCTGCAGGACTCTTGTTCCATCTGCCATGCTTTTAGCCCTAGAGTACTGCAGGAGCACAGAAACAAACTTATACTTAGAGGCTTGTTAAAGCCTGAAGATTCCCCGGCTAAGACTATGGCTGGGAAACCTTCAAAGCCCACCAAATCATCGGCTCCATGTTCGGAGCCAGCGCCGAGCGGTGCTATTGCTGCCTCGTTGGTTCCGGCTGGAATCGAGGCATCTAGACCTCGGTCGGCTCCGACTTTAGTGTCGGAGCCATCCCTGAGCAGTAAGCGCTCTAGGTCTCCGTCTCTCAAGTTGGTTAGATCGGCTCCGAAGTCTCCACTCTTTTGGAGTGGAGCCATAGATCTCATTCCTCTAGGTCTTCTAGGCTTTTGGACCATGACCTCGAGAGGGTAGTCAGCCGGCTTTTAAAGTCGCAGGCACTGGCCCAGTTGCTACATAGCCCATCTCAACAGACAGGGGCTACCCCTACACCCACTCAAGTTCCTCCTCCGACTATCCTGCTGAGTTCGGAGCCAGAGGTCGTCGAGGTGAGTACTGTGGGGGCGTCAGAACCGATCCCCCTGTTGTAGGTTCCTTCGTTGGCTCCGATCCCGTCCTTGGCTCCATCTTTGGAGGAATCCGGGTGCCGAGACTCCCTCATCAGCTCCGAGGGGGCGAGTGGCATCGGACCCTTGTCCGACCCCGCTCTCCCTCTCGGAGCTTCGGCGCAGGTGAGTTCGGCCCCGACATTGGCCTCGGAGCCATCCCTCTTGGTGCCGGGGGGAATTCTCATCTCCTCATAGTTGGGTCCTTCTTCCCTGCCTGACAGGGGTGCTTTTGAGGTGATGAGGAGCGTGCTGGCTCCTATACCGGCACCACGGTCGGCCTCCTCGGCCACTCCCTCCACAGTGTCTGCTTTGGCCCCTGCCTACCCTCCTGACCTGAAGCGAGGAGAACCGACACTCCAGGCTGCCCCATTGGGCCTTTCTTCCTCTTCTGAGGCCTCCCCTGACCCTGTGGGGGAGTCCCCTCAGAAGATGACATGTAAGAGGAAACATGTTGACTCTCCTGAGTCAGTGACATCTGACACCGACCTGGATGATTCGGAAGGGTCCCCAAGGTCCCCCTCTGAGGATGTCTCCTTCTCTGACATCTTAGAGATCCTCAAACAGAGGGGGAACAGGTTTGCCCTTAACCCATCCGAGGACGAGTCGGTGTACCTGGATGCCTTCGGTTCTCGCCCTTCCACCTCCTGGGTGTCCCCGCCTTTCGACCCACTTATGGAAGTAGTGGCTTGGAAGGCATGGACGGCTCCGGATACTATGGAACTAACTCTCCAGAGGCCCACAAAATGTATTACTGCTCCCACAGATAAGCAGTTTCTTTTCAAGGGTGTCCCTGTGGATGCCATGGTGGTGGCGGCAGCCACTAAGAAGGAGTTGGCTGACCCTTCAGTACCTGTCCATCCTCCTAATAAGGAATCTAGGATGATGGATAGGTACGGCAAGCGGATGTTTTCCTCAGCGACCTTTGCTATGCGGTCGCTGAATTACTTATGCCATTTCACCCGACTTCAGAGGGACCTTCTCAAGGAACTCGGTGAAACATTGCAGGACCCAACAGCTGTGAGGTCTCAGGAAAAGATCAACTCCCAGCTAGGGACCCTGAACTCTATCGTCAACTCTTCCATGCGGCTCATCTCTTATGCAGCTGATGGAGCGAGTAGAGCTGCAGGTACGGGTGTTGCTCTAAGGAGACACTCCTGGATGTGGCTCTGCAATTTTGCCGACCCCTTCAAGGCATCATTCACTAACACCCCCTTTGATGGTTCTGCTCTTTTTGGACCTCAAGTGAAGGACACCTTAACCAGGTGTGAACAAGAAGGCAAGACTCTCTCTGCCGTGGGAGTCCGTTTTTCCACCCCTTCTAGACCGTATCCTAAGGGTCAAAAGGGTGGGAAAATGTGGTTCCGCAAACCTCAGGGAGTTCTGCCAGACACACGTGGTGAGCTTCCCTCTAGAGGCAGAGGAGGGAGCAATAACAGACGCTGCCCTAGGGGCAGGGGGGTCCACAGATTCAGGGTAGCAGAGAATCTTTCTCTGACAAACCCTTTCAGCACCCCTGAGGAGCTGCCTGACTGTTCACCTTCGGAGGCAGTCGGGGGAAGACTTTCACTGTACCCAGAAGCCTGGTTCTTCCTTATGCAGGACAGATTGGTATGGTCAATCATATCCGAGGGTTACAAAATCCCATTTATCCACACCCCTCATCAACCAAAAGGGCCTCTTCCAGACGTTCCACCCGGTCTGAGAGACCAAGCAGCACTAGAAATTTCAAAGCTGCTTTTAAAAAGAGCCATCCAACCAGTCCTGGCAGACCAACAAGGATCCAGAATCTACTCCAAATTCTTTTTGGTACCAAAAAAGACAGGGGACCGTAGACCTATTTTGGATCTCAGCAGACTGAACAAATCGGTTCAAAGAACAAAATTCTGGATGGTCACGCTACAGTCCATTCTTCCCTTTCTGGGTCAGGACAATTGGATGTGCTCTATAGACCTTCAGGATGCGTACTACCATATCAAAATGAACAGGCACTACAGGAGATTTCTCCGCTTCCGGCTGGGAGCCAGACACTACCAATTCAGAGCCCTGCCCTTTGGCCTCACCACAGCCCCCCAGGGTGTTTACCAAATGCATGGCAGTGGTTGTGGCTCACTTGAGACGTCGAGGATTCCAGGTGTTTCCATATTTGGATGACTGGCTCCTTACTGCCACCACCAGGCATCAGCTTCTTCAAGCCAGGGATTACACTGTACAAACCTGCAAAGCGCTAGGCATCTCTATAAATTTCAAAAAATCTGCCTTGTCGCTTTGTCAGCATATTACCTTCATAGGCACCGTGTTAAACACGGTAGAGTTGTCAGCAAAACTTCCTACGCAAAGAGTATATGACATTCGCAGTCATGTTCAAGTCCTGCTACAAGAGGACAGGGTCCAAGCCAGGTTTGTATGGGAAACGCTTGGTCTGATGGCTGCAACAATCACCTTGCTCCCCTAGCTCGTTTTCATATGCGGATACTACAGTGGATGCTTTTTTCCCAATGGTCCTTTCAGCAGCTTCCATGTCACACAAGATTCTTATCACTCAGTCTTGCAAACGACACCTATCGTGGTGGATGGACTCACCCCAGGTGCTTCAAGGCAGACCGGTTGTTCTCCCCCCTCCGGTTGCCACCGTGACAACGGACGCCTCCCTGATTGGGTGGGGGGGCATTTTCAGGGCAGGACAGTCCAGGGCACATGGCAACCCTTCGAGTGCCACCTGCACATCAATGTCCTGGAGATGAGAGCAGTCCTGTTGGTGTTGCAGGCTCTCCAGGACTCTCTTCCCACTGGAACGATTGCAATACAGACAGACAATATGTCTGTAGTATGGTACATCAACAAACAGGGCGGAACCAGGTCCTACCCTCTTTGTCGGGAAGCGCTCAAACTCTGGCAATGGGCGATCTCTTCTCAGCGTTTTCTGGTAGCAAAATACATTCCCGGGAAGTTCAGTGTCATAGCAGACAGGCTGAGCAGGGACATTCTCATGCCCTACAAGTGGTCTCTCAACCAACTAGTAGTGGACCAAATCTTCAGAAAGTGGGGTCAGCCTTGTTGCGACCTTTTCGCAACCCCTCAAAACAGCAAATGTCAAGACTTCTTCACCCTCTTCCCTCTTCTGGGCCTCTCTCCCAGAGACGGTCTAGTCCACGATTGGCCCAGGGGTCTCCTTTATGCTTTCCCCCCCCTTTCCCTTAATCACTCTGTTAGTCCAGAAAGCAACTGCCTTGAGGTCCAGGATGATCCTCATTGCCCCTTACTGGCCCTGACAAGTCTGTTTTCCATTCCTACAATGTCATCTACTGGAGCAATCCTGGCATCTGGACCCTGTGCCAGACCTTCTGACCCATCAATCGGGCAGGCTGCACCAATCCCTATCATCTCTCAACCTTACAGCTTGGTTGCTCCACTTCCAACCCTAGCCAGACTTCCCTTAATCTCCCCGTCAGTACGTCAGATTATCCTTGCCTCTCACAAGTCTAACACCAGAAGAACGTACGCAAGTAAATGGAAACATTTCTCTATTTGGGCAGAAAGGAACCAAGTTGATCCTTTTACTGCCCCTCTCCAAACAGTTCTAGATTTTCTAGCGGAACTCTTTCAAAAAGGTTCCTCTTCAGCCACTATCAAAGTCCAGTTGGCAGCTATTGCAAATTTCCATATTTGCTTGTCAGAGTCTAGTATTATGTCTCACAAGCTCTGCAAAGCTTTTCTGAAGGGTACCCTATTACTTAGGCCCCCAGTCAAAGACCCTCCTCCAGCATGGGATCTAAATTTGGTACTGTCATCTTTAATTCTACCTCCTTTTGAGCCTGCTGCCTCCTGCTCGTTAAAACTGCTCTCGTGGAAAACACTTTTCTTGGTAGCTATTACCTCAGCCAGAAGGGTTTCGGAACTACAAGCACTTTCTGTGCGCCACCCTTATCTTGTTTTTCACAAAGATAGAGTGGCTCTTAGGACAAATCCATCCTTTTTACCTAAGGTACTCTCAGAAAAAAAAATCTGAATCAGACCATTGATCTCCCAGTTTTCTTTCCAAATTACACTGATAGAGCTGAGAGAAAATTACATTGTTTGGATGTCCATAGGCAACTACGTTTCTATCTGGATAGAACCAAGCCAACGAGAAAATCAGAGCAATTCTTCTTGTCTTACGCCGAAGGGAAGCAGGGCCTTCTGGTTTCTAAAGTGACCTTGTCAAGATGGTTGACCTCTCTTATCTCTTTAACCTATCAATTGAGGCATAAGGAGCTCCCTACCAAGCCTAGAGCTCATTCAACTAGAGCATTAGCTTCCTCAGTTGCTTTTCAGGTGAGATTACCTATGGACTCTATTTGTGCAGCGGCCACATGGGCCTCTCCTCATACCTTCATCTCTCATTACAAACTGGATATTGCCTCCAGAAATAGGGCTGATTTTGGTTCCACTGTATTCAAGAGTCTGTTCCATTGAGCCACCTGGGACTAAGGTGCTAGGGATACTGTCCCATCCAGCAAGAATGAAGGCGAGATTGACAACTTAACATTAAGAAGTTGTGTACCTACCATAACGTTCCATGTTAGTTGTCTTCTTTTTGCCTTCTTTCTTGCGTCCCACCCTCCATCCCCCTAGCCTGGAAAGACCTAGACTATTGGGTGTGTTTTTTCTTGTCACCAGGATTATACCTTCAGCTAGAGCTCTTCCTCCCCTTTGGTAGCCCTGGTGACTAGCAGGCTGTAGGGTTTATAGTTCTACATAGCTCTCAATTTTATCTTTTTCTAGTGGTGGGACATGTCTGTCCATAGTGTTAGCTATCAAACGAGATCTGGGTATATTTCGTCTAGCATTATGGAACATAGGATAGCCTCGAGCCGGTAAAAATAGGTCTCGAGCTTTAGTATTCAGCCGAGTCAGAGCCGGGGTTCGGCTCCGAACCCATCCAGCAAGAAAGAAGGCGAGAAGAAGACAACTAACATGGAACGTTATGGTAAGTACAGAACTTCTAATTCACTCCTACAAGAGGCAACTTGTATGTTTTAGTTTTTCTTTTTCTCATTGTCTCCATGTATTATTCCTAAATAATTTATTAAATTCCAACAGAAACTACTGGCCTGAATATGGTAGTCCATCACTTGCAAATGGATTATGCTACTACTGAGAAATAGCATGCACATGACTATGTGGAAATACTCCACACTAAATCGTTTTGGATGGTAATGCAGATGATTAACTCCACAATCACTGAATGTATTTACCAGCAATATTTGCCCAAAATGTGAGAAGTCTGGCTGATACTGTCCTTAATTAAAGAAATAGAGACTTACCCGAGGGACATCCGGCCCATGGAGAAGGTTATTTAAGCAAGATAGAGACATAACTATTTCACTTCGAGATCAAGGCAAAGCACACACCCCCATTTTCATTGGTTTAAGAAGTAATGACTTCTGCCCAATTGCCTTTGGCTAAAAATTATTTTTTGTGTCATGTTTCATCAAGTCAGACTAGATTAAGTTGCATCATAATTCCTGAAATAAAAGATTGCGAACTTCTCTGTAATTGTCTACAATACACACTTGCTGCAGAAGTAATGCAATCACATTAAATGTCAATAAATGGTACATTAAAAGAGTTGGGAAAAGGACATAAATTAAGATTACAAAATAAATGGCCAAGTCATAAAAGGCACCATCCGAGTGACACCTCCATGTGCATCTGTAGTTAACTCTAACTGACACCTCTAGGCGTCAAATATTGCTAGTTCATATCTGCATCATTAATTCCAAAACCATGCTATGTACACAGCTTTAAAAGATTTCATCTTAAAGCTTACACAATAGCAAACTCAACTGCATTAATATTTGACCTCTGGGCAGCAAAATAGATATTAACTGTTGTTTTTATTATATCAATTTATATAGATATAATTTTAACATTTTTCTAAATATCTCAACAGTCAGGTAACACAGACAGAACTCTTTAGCTTCATATGAAAGCTCTCAGCTAGATGAATAAAATGTTTCTGACAGTATGTGTGTAACCTGAGTGTTTGCAGAGATACTGTGTAAATTGTTTACAAAATATTACAGATGTAATCGTTGCTGTGTTTACTGTGACTTCTAAAATTCACTTTAAGACCTAGAACCTAAAGAATACTCGCACTATAAAAATAGTTTGTGTTGAAGAGTTTGCCTTTTATACTTCTTTCATATCCTCTATGGTTCCAGAAATATGAACATTTGTTTGAAATGTGAGGACCTAATGTGATTCTGTCGAAAGGCTTAGGCTCCGCCCATTGGAAGTTACAGTGCAAACCTCCTGAGCTCGTTTGGAGTGAATGAGTTAAAGATCTAGGACCAATGTCAGACAGCAGATTAAACATTGACTAGTATATATTTACCAAAGTCAGAAAATCATTTTCTGTAACCCATCTAATTTTAAAGGGCATGTCTAGTTACTCCAAGGAGATCAATGAACCACTGTATGTCGCACTGATTTGACCATCACTGAATAAAATGCTGAATTTTGTAGAGTTTGGACAAACCACCCATAGAGCTTGAAAAGGTACCCTAAAAAATAATTGCTGAAAAACCAAAACTACTTGGAAGGCTTAAGGAACTGCAGTTATGTTGTTTTGTTCGGTTACAAGGGCCTGTGTGTCCTGTATCTGCATGAACTGTAACAAACCCGCTGATTCCATAAATGAAGCTCTAGCCACCCACGAGTTCACACTGGCTCTTTCTTGAGTCATAATTTTGCTTTGTATCAGAGGTATCAGGCAATATTTTTGAGATAGGATGGGTAACCGACTGGCCACAAGTGTTGCTTTATGGCCATTCATATTAAGGTAGAGAATTCCTTTACATAATTTTCTTCTGGCAGACATTCTGAGATTCTTGCAATTATAGCAAACCAAGTCTAAGTCAAAAATTCCTTAAGCAGTAGGATAACTTAAACAAATTATGCACCATACCTTTCTAAAACGTGCGTCACTTTACATAAATCCCATGGAAAGAGTTGTGATGACACAAAACTAGACAGTTATGCTGCCGCCATCTTGGTGTCACGTTCCTACTTTTCAAGTTAATCAGTATGTAAATACTTGTTTGATTTACTCATTAAATATAATCCTGTTAACGAATAAGGGTTATATGTTATTTATAATACATAAGGAGAATATCATACATGTGTTGTGTTTACAAGTTATTGCCGAACAGGCACAGTCAGGACATAATTGGTTATAACTGAACCTGGTTCACATTTAAAGTGCATCGTTACATCTTCTATAGAAAATGTAAATACCAGTCCCTTAGAGAAGGGTATAACTTCCTTAACCAAATACCAAATTATGCACTTTTAGAAGTGTGTCTGCTATTCTTGCATTTAATTTTGTTGATTAAGATGGTCCCTTGAAAACTCCTGACAGCATGACATTACATAATTGTAGAATATACAAAGCCGCCCATCAAGTTGTCTGACTCATTTTTGAAGGAAGAGAGTGTGTTACGTTCATAGGTTCATAGGTTGGTACTAGGCTATCAGCCCTAGGGCCTATACAAGCCTAGCCATAACAATTCCCTGGCTATTTCTTCCCAAAAGAGAAAACTTGCAGAGAAAACCAGTTTAATAAAAAGCAAAGCTTTCGGGCGTAACCCTTCTTCAATACTAATACATTCAAATACTAAACTCTAAAAGCTTAAATACAGGTCTAAAATCATATGACCAGCAGCCAAATGAAATCATGTGACAGAAAACAAATTATAAATTAAAGACATATACATATAAATATATTAAAAGATGTGTAGATACACAGTATAAAATATTTACTTTACATTATTACGTAGCTTAACTAACACAGGTTTTAAACTGACAGTGCTATTTAAACCAGGATGAGTGTCAGCAGCTAATCTCAATATCCATTCAAATTCTTTGAGCTCAAGGCGGTTGTTGACATCACCACCTCTTTCATTTGGACATAGAGCATCAATCACTCTAAACTTAAATGTATGTGTTTCACCACAAGTTTTAATATGTTTACATAGTGCATTATTGTCACAATTTCTCCTAATTTCAGAATTATGGTCTATAACCGTTCCTTAAGCTGATTGTTTTTCCCACGTAAAATGAACTGCATGAGATGCAGGTAGCCAAATAAACCACAAAAGTGGTGTTACAAGTAGCTGTAATTTTAAAATTAAATACTTGTCCATTGGCAGGATGAGTGAAAATATCACTACCATTCCCTAAGATGTAAGCACAGGCAACACAGTTAAAGCATGGAAAAGTACCAGTTTTAGCAGCCAATTGTGTATAACAGGGTCTATAAAAATCTTTATAACAGAGTAAACTTTTAATCGTCCTCATATTTTTATATGTAAAATGTGGCTTGGTGCAAAATATAGTTTTTAGTTCATCCAATGCCATCAGAATGGGCCAGTTCCTGTTAATAATTTGTCTAATTGAACTTGACCTACCATTAAAAGTTGTGACGTACCTTATTTCATGTTGAGTGATGGTGTTATTACACTGACTATCTGTGAGGCTTGACCTATCTTCCAAAAAAGTTGGTATAAATGATGTCTGCCTGGCTTCCATTACATCAGATTTAAGCTTGGATAATAAATTCATATCATATCCACTAGAACAAAAGTCCTCTACCATATTATCAAGTTGTGAAGCAAATGTAGTATCATCGGTAGTTAGTCTACTTGCTCTAATAAATTGTGATTTTGCTACACCTTTAAAGACATGTGGCGCGTGCATACTACTGTGATGCGTATATCTTCCATTACTAACATCCTTTCTATAAATACTAGTGTTTAATATGCCATCATTCAATTGCAGTTTGACATCTAAAAAACATATGCTGCTATCAGACACATCCATTATAAATTTCAAAAAATTAGTACTAGAATTTAAATAATCAATGAAAATATTCAGATCATTCAAAGTACCATTCCATATTAGTAGACAATCGTCTACAAATCACTGATAGAAACTAATGTTACTAAGAAATAGATTTTGTGCATTAAACAAATAATTGCATTCCCATTGATAAAGCACTAAATTGGCGTAAGTATTTGCTACGGATGTGCCCATAGCTACGCCTGTTAACTGAAGAAATAGGGTAATATTAAACATAAACACATTGTTCCTCAGAACTACATCCATAAGGCAACAGATATTACTAATGAGCCTATGGTCAGGACTAGGTTGAGAAGACAGAAATTCTCTAAGTAGTTCTATTCCCACATCATTGGGGATAACTGTGAAGAGGGACATGATATCAAGCGTCACTAAATAATATTTCTTGGTATTTAAATCAGTTTTTACATTATTATACCATACCCGTAGCTTTGACAGTAAATCACAAATATCCTTTAGAATAGAACTACTTTTAGGTAAATAAACTTCTAATTGCCTATGCAAATAAACTGATATGGGTTCAGTAACCCAACCACCTCCAGAGACAATCGGTCTCATGGGTGGATTTTCCAGGGATTTATGAATCTTAGGAATTTTTTACATCAGTTCTAGTGATAACTTTTAAGGCAGTATCATCATTTAAAAGCAGAGAAACAGCTGAAAAATAATTATCACGATTCATTAAGACAGCCTTGCCACCTTTATCAGCTTGTTTTATAATAATGTCATTACACTGTTGTAAACTTTTTAAGGCTTTATACTCGGAGAAGCTTAAATTATATGCCTTGTTTTTAACAGGTTTTAAATAGAGTTCTCTAATCTGAAACTCGCAAATGTCATGAAAAGCCTTTAGTACAGGAACACTAACTGGCATAAAAGTGCTACTACGTTTACAACATTTTTCAGGCGCAGGAGTATTACCAAATAGCAGTCTTAAGTTGAGATTTCGAACAAAGATTTTTAGTTCTGTTAGAGCAGAGACAATATTGTCACAACCATATGGTATAAATTTAAAACCTTTACTGAAAAGCTTAAAGGTGCTTGATTGTAATTCAAAAGTGGAGAGGTTTAATACACTGTTCATTTGCGACTTACTTTGTTCAGTCCTTTAAAGTTATCACTAGAACTGATGTAAAAAATTGTGTAAGTTATGTGAACATGGTTGTGTATGAGCTGCAGCTTAATAATAACATAGATATTGATCTTTTTAACTATCTTACAGTACCTTGTCCTCTGATTCCACATTTATATGGGATCCCTAAGATTCATAAATCCCTGGAAAATCCACCCATCCAACTCCCTTGAACTTAGATGCCATACTTTTATATATAAGTTGTGCAACATAGAATGATTTTCCCACCACTGTAGAGACATGATGGTTAAAGGCTAGATTACTGTCTATGTGTGTCCCTAAGTCCCTGACTACTGGGTCACCTCTAAGGGGGTGTGTTGTCAATGTGCTAGTTACCAGGGGTGGATGACTTATTGAAGGATATTATTATGCATTTCTTGGCATTTAGTTTTAGTCCATGGCTCTGACACCAGTTGTATGTGTCAGCCCTTCCTGGAGTACATTTGTGTCAGTGTGGGATTTAATGACAGCTCCTAATCATCTGCAAATTTAGTCAGTCAGAGACCATTGACATTGGCCTTGACTTCAGAGATGTAAATGCCAAAAAAGAATGGTCCAAGGACAGATCCATGAGGGATTCTACTTGTGACTGGCTTCTTGGTAAAGATGGACTCCCCAGTTCTAACTTCCTGGGTTCTGTCTGTGAGCCAATTGGCTATCCACTGGGTGACATATGGGTTTGTACTTAACCTCTTGAGTTTGTCAGCAATGCCTGAGTGGGGTATTGTGTCAAATGCCTTGGCCCGGTCAAGGTAAGCAGTGTGAGCCATTCTGCCCTCATCCATTGCTTTGGTGACCTTCTCAAAGAAATCCAGCAGGTTGAGTAGGTATGACCTGCCTTGACAAAACCATGGTGGGTTGGGTCCAATGTCTGGAAGTTTACTATATCACTATTGATCATCTCCATGATAATTCTTTCCATGGCTTTACATATAAGACTAGTGAGACTTATGGGTCTGTAGTTTCCAGGGTCTGTAAATGGCTCACCTTTGTGCAGAGGGATGACTGTAGCTGTTCTCCATTCATGAGGTACGAAGCCTGTTTGGAGACTATAGTTACATAGCAATTCCAGATGGCCTGATAGGTTATGCTTCATGCTATTAGAAGGCATCCTGGGATGTTGTCTGGGCCCATTGATACAGTGTTCTTGGCTTTAGAGAGAGCACTGAGGACCTGTTCCCTAGTGACAGTAGGGGGTGTTATATTTGATGGTATTTCCCGAGGGAAGGTTGAGGGGAAGAAAGAGATGAAGTTGGAGATGAATTTATTGGCCAGTAGGTTTGCTATATTTTCTGGGTCAGTATAGGTGGCTCCATTTACAATGAGCTCTGCACACAATTGTGTATTGCTTTTGAGATTGCGGACATAGCTAAAGAATGCCTTGTGGTTGCCCTTGTCCTGGGAGGCCACATTTACCTCAAATTTGGCTTTGGTAGCCTTTGTTTGTCCTCTGAGTTATTTGTTTAGTTTAATGAGAGTGCTTTTATCCTGCTGGGTGCTGCACCTCTTATCGTTTGCCATGATTTTCTTCCTCCTATTATATACTGGATTGATTTTGCGATTCCACCAGGGTGGCTTGTATTTTATGTTAGCTCTGTACTTCTTCCTGGTGGGTACAGCTGCCTCTATTCAGCTATTAACATGCTTGTATAGGGTTTCTGTGAATAATGCTACATAGACGGCAGTGTTCTCAGAGTTTATGGTGGCTTGAAATTTTGCCAGGTTATCACTTAATAGTAGGAAGTTAGCCTTAGAGTAGTTCCTGAATATTCCAGGGTTAGCTGTGGTTCCAGGTTTTATTTTTACATCAAAGGAGACCATTTTATGGTCTGACTTTACCAGAGAAGACATTAAACTATGGAGTGTGCAGCAGTCTCCCATGTTAGTGAGGACCAGATCCAGTATCATCCCTGCTTGGTGTATTGACAATCTGGTCCAGGGAGTTTGTGTTTACAAAATCCAGGAATCTCTGTGCCTGTACATTTGGTGTCATATAGGATTCCCAATTAATAGTGGGGTGATTAAAGTTACTTGCGAATATGGTATTGGGTTGGATGGTGAGTGTTTCCAATAAGTTTAAATACATGGTGTGGGTTTCCTGGGATATAGAGGGATACCTATAGATTGCAAGGAAGAAGTATTGGATTTTGCCTGTGGTGATTTGAACAAGGAGAAACTCAAGTGCATTGTCCTGTTTGACCAGCCTTGAAGTATATTTAGTCCCTGCCTGTTAAGTAGCTAGCCTAAATGTGTGGAAGGCATTATAACCTAGCACTGTTGGTGTGCTCTCCATGGCTTTAAACCATGTCTTAGTAACTGCAGAGGCATCAGCATTCTCTTGGGTAAAGAGAGGTTCTAGAGAGTGGAGTTTTTGTTTAGACTCTTAGCATTGAGCAGTAATACCTTTAGCTTTTCTTGGTTTTGATTTGCTATGTCAGAACTACTTTCAGTTTGACATTGCCTGAAAAAGGCACTATGGGGGAAGACAATGTTTTAGCTAATATTCAAAAACCTAGAGGGGAGAGGTACAAACCCTCCCTGGCAAAGCAGCATTGTCTGTTGACCATCTCCTTCCATACTGACAAATATTGCACCTCCTTAGAATGACACCAGAAACTAAGCCAATTATTAAAGTCAATCATCTCATGTTCGTATTGTGGCATCATCCCTAGAGAAAGTAAAATGCTGCTCAATGCTAGGCTCATACCAACCTGAGACACATATTCTAGGGCAGTACATCTCAGGTCATTTACAGCCACATGGACTATGACCGAGTCATACTAGTACTTGTGGTCCAGTGACCTGAGTGCATGTGTAATGTATCCTGGCCCTTGATAGGCAACTGACCGTGGCTTTCTTCTTATGCAGCCAGGGACATTAGTGTATCTTATGATGGAGTCTCCAATGACCAGAATGTTGGATTGTGTGCTGGCTTGCCTTGTGGGCTTAGAAGTAGAGGCTTCATGAGATATGACTGTATGTGTTGATGTGGATGTTGTTTTGAAAGAGTGCATTTGGGGCTGCTGAAGGTATTTATTATGTGTACTTCATGTAGGAGGTCTTTGGGGTTTAGGAAGGTTACATTTAAGTGCCTCAGCATATGTGGGTCTATGTGTCTGCTTTAAACTGTGTGTGATGGGTGCAGCGTGTGTACTACTGAAAACCTTATTGACATTAGGAATGTTTTTATGTGGGAGCTTTGCCTCCAGTGACATTGTGTAAATGCATTTTCCTATGCTGGCATGTTCTGGATCCCACTAGAATAACATCAGGCATGCAGCCAGTTCTTGAAACCAATCATCTTTTGTCTGTACATTTGTATCATTCGAGGAGAAGGAAGGGTCCAATTTAAAACTAAGTCTTACATGTATTTATGACATGCATGGGAAACTTATGAAAGACTGATCCCTCAGTGCCTTATTAGCTACATTAGTGTGCAAGCTAATATAATTCCAAAGTAACTGTAGCAACAAAAGAGTCTTACAGCCTAGTAGAACAAGCTGTCAGCTGTCTCCTTCAGTGGAAAATCCTACATTGCTGTATTGAAACCATAAGTAAGTAAGTACATAAGTAACGCACAGCTGTGTCAGTTGCACTTATCATAACAGCAGATGTTTTAAGTCATCAGTGCTGCAGTAGCCCAAGCTGCATGGGTCACATCCTGCCCAGGGTATGAATAGAGAGTCTCTGGCTCCCCTTCATATGTGCCCAGGCTGCCGTGGCACATGTTTTCCAAAAGGAAGAAAACAGTAGCATGTGCATCATTTTCTTCAGGACATTCTTGCCTCCACCACTTCCCAAAAAAAAAAAAGGGAGAGAGCGTATTCATCCTGAAACCCCAAAAAGTTAGGAACACATAACTTTTAGCTAAAAAAATATAACTATGTACAGAAAGGAAGGGGGGTGGAGGGATGGTGCAGCTACTGTAGCAGTGATGATGTCAAACATCTGTTCAGGTTCATAGGTAACTACTAGGCTAGCTGCCCTTCCAGGGCATTTTAAGCTAGGCCAGTTTCACTTCAAACATGAGAATCAGACCATGTACCTTGTGTTTCTGGGGTAAACACCTCTACCATTACAGTAAGTGCAGTTAACACAACAGTACTATGTTTATCACTCACACTGCTGCAATAATCTTTAGATTGTATGGGTAGGTTACCAATGCATATCCAACCTGGGAGGTGGATGGGTTAGGATCAATGAACCCTTGAAATATAGTCCTACTAAAGCCTTTTCTTGTCCTGAAGAAGGAATCCAAATGGTTTTTAAAGGATTGTACAGAGGACCTTGGAGGTGTTTTCAGAATGGTTCTCGAGTCACCTCCTTTATATTATGCCACCAAAGAAGACAAAGCTTTTGCAGAATGTGCCTTCATCCTGCCTGGAATTGTTTTACCACAGTGGAAATAACAAGAAAACTAACAGCAACAGCCATCTGGATATTGTCTGAATTGACATTGTTCATAGGTAATTACTAAGCTAGCTAGCTGCCCTTGCAAGCCATTTTATGCATGCCTAGACAACTTTGCTTGGTAAGAATCAAACCCAACACCTTTCATTCGTGAGGTAAACATTTTTACCATTATGCCAGCCCTCAAACCATAAGAGGGATTCAAACCCTGCACTCTTTGTGCTGTTACTCAGTCCCTACATCATTAACACACTCAGCCATTCAAAAAGTTGTCCTTTCTTTGTCGTATTATAGGAAGTAGCCAACTGTTAAGCTTTACTAAAGACAAAACTTGAGTTGGAAAGGCATGCCCAGAGTATGGAGAATCCTTTCTCCTTGATATTAAAGTTCTGGAAAGAATACAGTGAGATTGGTAGCTAGATTCAAAGCAAACTCTGAAACTACTATTGGCATGAATGGGTAATTTGTTCTAAAATAACCCTCTCATTATGGAAAATAAAACAGGATTCACCCACCATGACAGCATGTGACTCAGATACCCTCTTGCAGATGTCAGATCAATAAAAAAACAGACTTCTAAGTAATGCACTAAACAGTTACAGGAGAGATGGTTCAAATTAAGACAGATTCATCTTTTCCATTACCAAGTAAAGACCCCAGCAGAGTGCCACCTATATACTAGGTGGTCTTACATGCTAAAACCCCCTTTGTAGTACAGAATCCGTAAATTGGCCATGGTTATTATTGTCACACATACCTCAGAACCTCTCAGCACAAGAAATTTGGACAGAGCCAAAAATAATGGGGGACAGAGGCCCAAAAATAGGAACACATTTTAAATAATGCTCTCATAAACTTAGAAAGTTGCTAGAATAACAGGTGTTGTATTAGCATGCGTTTTCTGAAGGATATGAAGCCTGAAACTCAAATGTCTGTCATAATTTAGTGAATTCATTCCTCGGTGATTTGCCAAAGAACATAACTTTTGTGAAGAATGGACCAAAAATATAAGGTAAAAATCCGGATGTTCTGCAAAAATTTGTACAGCTGAGAGGTATGTTGTGGCACCAACTAGTAAATAATTTCTGATTTGGAACATAAGATTAACTAAGAGCAGGGTTTCTTGCCTCTTTTAGTATCAGCTGGCTGCACATCCTCAGAAACCCAAAAGATCTGGGGAAATTAAACCGAGCAAATTGGAGAGAGGGATCTTGAGAATCATGAACATCATGAAAAATAGAATGTTGGGATACTTCCTTCTGGAAGTCTGAGAGTGATTGGAGACACTCGGAAAAACTTAGAGAGACAAGTCAACTTTTTCCTGGGTTAGAAATATCTTCTGCAGTGAAGAGTCTAGAAGACATCCTAGAAAAACTGTCCTGTGAGAAGGAATTAAGGATGATTTGTTTGTGCTCTTTTTAGGGTGGCAAGAAAGTCCCGGAGAAACTGGTACCCAGGCTGCTTGTTTCTCCCTTTGGAGCTCATGCTGCACCAGTCTGGGTGCATGTGTAGGGGGTAACCAGAGACTTTTGGAGACTGGCCGGCAGTTATATCCTGGGCAGGATATCCCCCTAATAACTCTAGGCTGCTGCAGCAGTGAGCATGATGAACATCTGCTGAAATAAACAATATGTTGTTTGGTTTACCCATATGCTTTGCTTGTGTATATAAATCTCTGGTAATATTAATGCAGACAGTTTGTGGGATTGGTCATAAAGAGAAATTGAGTAGGCAGTCAACGTAAAGCATTAATAATCTACCACAATCTTTATTTTTCACTAGCCATTAATAGTGCTAATATCAGCTGGATGACCATACATTACATTAATTGTACAGCAGAAATGCATGAGATGTGTTACAATACATTTCGATCAAATAAGCATGTAATATAACCCCCTCCCCCAAAATGAGGCATTCTAAACAGTGACTATGTTTTATGTTGAGGCATTACTGGGACACTGTTCCCCATGAATATGAGCTAATTCTAAATATTGCTGAATGTAGATACGCACATGAAAGAAAATACTTCATCTAAAGATTACAGTTTGTACCTCTTCAGCTAAGGTTTTTATCTGAGCTTGTAGTTATGGTCCTGCCTTTTGAAAAGTGTTTGATGCCACTGAGGTCTAGCATAGTTAGTATGTGAATCATTTACTTTCCCCTTAGAATGTTTCTGCACTTCATTAGTGAAGGAGTCCTGAAAGCAAAGATTATACTACAGATATGCCTTATTTAAATTGTTTAGTGTATCTGAGGCTGGGCAGAGTTTTCAACAGCTGAGCTATAAATAGTAGAGCTAGTCCCAGCATGAAGTCTTAGAACAACAGTTTACATGAAACTCCCTTATATTTTTACAGATGCGATGGATTAATTTCTCAACAGAAAATATTCTTTGTATCTGCTGAGAATACATTTTTCTTCATTGTGTTATTATTACAATGAGCACTTAAAAACATATTCAGGTGTGGGGGAGCTCTTCTGTCTGCTTTTACCATTTTATTTATTTATTTATTACAGTTTGATTACCGGGGAGGTCCACTGGGCTTGTGGGCCCGTTTTCAGTGGAGGCCCAGGGAGAAAAGCTCCAGAAGTTTAATTACAATAAAAAATGTTTATATTTAATGTTCCACTTTTTGTCACTAGAATTTCAGTATGCTTCCAGTTACTGTATCCCTTGGCTTTTAATCATGTTTACAACCTCCCATCCATATTAAATATTTACAAGCTAGTCTGCTTTATTCCCAGACCCTATAACTCAGGGTTTACAGTACTGGCCTAGGAGAACAGAGGTCATGAGATTATACCTCAGCAGGCCTAGTGATTAACAGGAGTTTGAGGATTAAGGCTATGAGCCATTAACAAGCTGGTTCTCGTAGTCAAGGGTTTGATTCCCTAGGCTTCTTTTGATGACTGTATGATTGTGAGCAAGTTACTTAACGAGACACTGCTCTAGGGCAATTGAGATCGCCTTCTTAATGGTCTCCTGGACTGCATGTCTAGAATTAACCAATTTCTTGTACTTTCATACTGACTTCTTACTTTTCTTCAGCTACCTTGACCATCAACTGTCTCCTTTCCTGTATGAGAAACTGTACAAACACACACACACACACACACACACACACACACACACACACACACACACACACACACACACACACACACACACACATGTATGTGCATGTGTATTTCTGTGTGTGTGTGTGTATATATATATATATATATAGAGAGAGAGAGATATATATATATATATATAGATATATATATATATATATATATATATATATATATATATATATATGTAAATAAATATATTTATATCTGTATATTACACACACAAACACACACACACACACACACACACACACACACACACACACACACACACACACACACACACACACACACACACAAGCACATTCTCCACAGACCTATAAATCCTATGGTTCAGGAAGGAAACTTGGTAACCAAAACATAAATAAAACACAACCCCCCAAAATGGCAATCAGGACCTCCTTTCAACTGTAATTTTTATTCCAAAAGGAATTAGTAAGTGCTATTGTCCCACACACCTGGACCTTCATCAGAGTAATTGTTGCTAACACACAAATACCTATTATAAACAAATTACTTCAAAGCACCTGACACAAGCCTACAATAAAATGACTGAAAAATAATCAAAAACTTATGATGCACACTTAAAATAAACATCAGTGAGTACATGCTTCATTCCAGCAGAGTGAAGAACTGCCATTGTCATCCCCTTGCACAAAGGTGATGCCACTACTGACCCTGGAAACTATCGCCCCATTAGCTTGACAAGTCTGATCTATAAAGCCATGGATCTCATAAACAAGGACATAGGCAATCTCCAAGCACTTGACCCCACCCATTCTGGATTCGTCAAGGGCAGATCTTGCCTGTTGAACCTGGTTGACTTCTTTGAGACTGTCACCAAGGCCTTGGATGAGGGAAGGTCAGTACATACAGCTTACCTTGACTTGGCCAAGGCCTTTGACACAATCCCCCACTCGGGCATCATCGAAAAGCTAACACAACTTGGCGTAAATTCCTATCTCATCAGGTGGGTGGTCAACTGGCTCACTGACAGGACCCTCAAAGTCAAAATAGGCACCTTCATCTCTGATAGCAGACCTGCCACTAGTGGAGTTCTCCAGGGATCTGTCCTGGGACCCCTACTGTTTGGCATATACCTTCTCAGAGGTACAGCCAAAGACAAAAGGCCTGTGGCTGATCAAGTTTGCAGATGACTGTAAGTTGGGTGCTGTCACTGACTCCCCAAATGATGTTAGCATACTGTAAGAGGGTCTCACAGCAACTAATGACTGGTGCCAAAGTCATGGTCTCAAGCTAAATGCAAAAAAAATGTATCATCATACCATTTGGCAAAAACACAACCCCTATTGATTACCACATCAACGGCAACCCCCTAAGCACACAACCTGTGGTGAGAGACCTGGTCACTCAGATTGATAACAACCTCACATTTAACCATCATGTAGCGACAGTGGTCAGAAAAGCCTTTTACTTGGTTCATCTCATAAGTAAAGGGATTGCATCCAGAAAAAAGGAGGTTATTATCTCTCTATACGCCTCCCTCATTAGACCAATAATTGAGTTTAACGCCCCGTTTGGGGTGTACCTCTCCAAACATCTACACAATTGGAAAGGCCAATGAAATATCTCAGAAAGAGAATCCATGGCCTCCAACACCTGTCCTATGCAGACAGGCTCAAATCACCATCACTCTACTTGGTATCATCCAGACTGCTCAGAGGTGGTCTGTGTCTCGCCTACAAGGCAATCTCAGACCCTGCCCTACTAGAGATGCTCCATATCCATAAGTCTAACTCCTAATGCACTACCCGCTCAAAAGGCCTGAATCTAATATGCAACATCAACAAAACCTGCTGGAGAGACAGGTTTGTCTCCCAGAGGCTGCTCTGCCTCTGGAATAGACTTCCCATACATGTCAAACAGAGCACCTCGCTGACACTCTTCAAGTGCAACCTTGATGAGTGGATGAGAAATCACAAATTTGTCCCAGGGGTTCCACTCTCTCATTGACGGGTGCAACAGGTGCTGACTGAGGTTTCTTTTTGGGGATAAACTCTTGGCTAGGCTTGGAAGGGCCCCAGGGTCATTAGCCTAGTAACCTCAAATCCTATGATCCTATAAATCAAACTGTTTCAACACTATAATAGGGGTGATTCTGGCCACCTGGTGTCCACAGGTCCATATTGGCTTATGGCCAGTGCAGGAGTAGGATGACATAGTTGTGGCTACTAGTGCTGAGGCCTGTGTATCGATTTATCTATTTTTTAATAAAGAAATGGCACAGTACAAAACAATAAATGAATAACAGGCATCTGTAGCTTGTGATGCACTAAGAGGAGGTAGCTTTTGCACTCAACTAATCGTGTTCTGTTTTTTTTTCATAGATTCATAGGTTCATAGATTAGCACTAGGCTAACTGCCCATGTGGGCTATTATAAGCCTAGCCAATTAACCCATGTCAGAATCAAACCCTGCACATCTTTCCTATGCTATTCCATGAATCATGAGGTGGCACCATCAAGGAGGGAAAGCTTACACAATCTAGAAGGCACAAAAGAGCACATATTTAGTTACTGTTTTGGTTTTAAGTTTAAATCTATACCTTTCAGCAGATTAATGACTGAATGATAACTCCCACAAGTGTAACCTGTAACCCATAAAACAGGAGAACAGCTTTGTACATTTTAGCATCCATTGCTTGCACAATTCATAGAGCTTCTCTGGATAATGATGTAATTTATAAATTAATAAGGTTAGTGGGTTTGATAAAGAACCTGCAAATGCAAAATTCTGACAGCTGGAGAGGTTGGATTATTTTCCTTGCTCCTATATATTAAGCATGACTGTGATAACTTATTAGGATCCCATCCTCGTGCTCTCTGACCAACTGTAGTAACCATTCTAGAGATAATTTTTTGGGAATATTGAGAAATGCTGCAAAAGTTAAAGACGTGTATACATCAAAGGATTGCAAGTTGTCACTAGACAGTAAAAAATAAATGAAAGCTCCAGCCAAACTGAAACTTCCAATGAGTGACCTCTCAAACGTCTTGTATCAGAAGCACGTGAGATATATGCAAATGACCCTTATGAACATCAGGTGTTTCAGCTAAATGGCAGCTCTGAATTCCCATGACTTTTGTTTCTTTTTAAGTCATTTCAAGGAACAACTTCAGGCCAATAAAGCCAAACCCCACTAGCTGTGGATGTGCATATTTCAGCCTTGTTATGACCTCATCAGCAGAGCACAAGCACAGTGTTTGACTAACCATTAGAAACACAGGGCTGTTATACCCAGCTGATGTCCATCACCATTAGGGTGACTGCAAAATATCCCAACTAACAAACGAAAACAAAGAGTGAGAAGGTCACACAGAAAAAACAGTCAGTAAAAACTAAATGAAAACTCCAGTACACAGAAAAAAACAGTCAGTAAAAACTAAATGAAAACTCCAGTACACAGAAAAAAACAGTCAGTAAAAACTAAATTAAAACTCCAGTACACAGAAAAAAATCAATCAGTAAAAACTAAATGAAAACTCCAGTACACAGAAAAAACAATCAGTAAAAACTAAATGAAAACTCCAGTACACAGAAAAAAAACAATCAGTAAAAACTAAATGAAAACTCCAGTACACAGAAAAAAACAATCAGTAAAAACTAAATGAAAACTCCAGTACACAGAAAAAAACAATCAGTAAAAACTAAATGAAAACTCCAGTACACAGAAGAAACAGTCAGTAAAAACTAAATGAAACACTTTATTGGCCTGAAATTGTCCATTGAAAAGACTTACAAAGAAATAAATCATGGGCATTCAGAATTGCCATTTAGCTGAAACACCTGATGTTTATAAGGGTTGTTTCCATATATCCCATGTGTCTCTGATAGCCAAGGTTTGAAAGGTCACTCAATGGAAGTTCTACTTAGCTGGAGTTTTCATTTAGCTTTTACTGATTGGTTTTTCTGTGTGACCTTCTCACTCTTTGTTTAAGTTGTCATTAGAAGAAAAAGAAATTCCAACTTTCAGATGAGCAGTGCATGTGACCCCATTACTACTTTGCCAGTCCTGTTTTTCATTGTGTTACTTATTATTACATAATTTAGAGTTGATTTATTGACCCATTGTAAGATTCTATATGATCTAAAACTGGAAGAAGTTCATAGATGTTTTTAAACATTTGGACATCCTATTAAGTCTGTTGGCATATCCACACAGTGGATTTAACCCACATATTGGGTTCTTTCTCCAAATTAGTCACTTAAGGATACAAGGAGTGGCTATTCTTGAGTAAGAATGTAAACTGAGGGTAGTTATTCGTGTATTGATGAACTAGCTTAACTAAATCTGGAATGCAGTGGTGTTGGTGGCACTATTATGAGGTAAGTTTTTTAAAATTCCTTCTAAGCACACAACCAGATATAGACTGATGGGGCCTGTAAGCAACAGTGAGTTTGTGTAAAATGACATTCAAAATATATCTTGGAGATGTCTTAATTTTACTGCATTATAGCCAGACATGTGAGTTGGTCACAAACTATTCCTTGTGGGCAACCAGTTATAGACTGTGTAGGCTGGTGAGCAAATGTATGTATGTGTAAAACATAGTTTGAAATGCAATGAGTGACTATTATTTTTTCTTCTTTTTTTCTTATATTACAGTAAGACATCTGAAATTGCACAAAATTATTCCCAGCAGACAAGCAGATATGTGCTCTCAGCCTAGTGAACAATTGTGTGTATGTGTAAAATGGAATTTGAAATATATTGTGTCTGCGATCATTATTTTATTTATTTTATTATGGACAGACATCCAAGAAGTTCAGAAATTATTCTTGGCAGAGAACCAGATATGTTCAGTGGAGGCTGGTATAAAGTTGTACACTTGTGCAAAATAGAGTTTAAAATACATTGTGTGGCTATTATTTATTTTTTTATTTTTATTTTATTTTATTAGTGCAGGACATCTGAGGTGCACACACATTTTTCTTGACTGGCAGCCTGGCTTGAGGGCTGGTAAAAAGCTGTGTATTTGCGTAAAATTGTTGGAAACGTGTTTGTGACCATTATTCTGGCTTTGCAGAATGTTTTTTTGATTTTTGTATGATTTGCGGGTTATTGTATAAAAGCTACTGCAACAATGTGTATGTGAGTTTATTTTGCTTTATCCATTGTACTGAAAAATGAATAAATTCATTGATAGGCATAGGTTCGTAGGTGTATACTAGGCTATTGGCCCTGGAGCCTTTACAAGCCTAGTCCATAGGATTACCCTGGCATCATGCCACCCGACCTTAGTTCCCAGTGCCACTGTTAAGTAGAGCCACTGGAGTGATCTCTGGGGTGAATTTTCTATTTCCCATCCACTCATCAAGATTTCTCTTGAAGAGGGCCAGTGAGGTGCTCTGTTTGACATGTATAGGAAGTCTGTTCCATAGCATGGGCAGTCTCTGGGTTATGAACCTGTTCCTCCAGAATATTTTTTTGATTGTGGTAATGAGGTTGAAGTCTCTGGAGTGTGTGGTGTGGAAGGATTGGGATTTCTTTAGAAGTATCATTTTTAATAGAGCTGGGTCAGACATGGCTTTGCAAGTCAAGCAGAGATCGCCTCTAAGTAGGCGATATGAGACAGAGAATAGTTGGAGTTTTTTGAGTCTGTTCATATAAGACAAGTGTTTAAGGCCTAGGATCCTCATTGTGAGGTACTTTTGCAGCTTCTCCAGTTGTTGCTGGTGTCTAGTGAGGTACATGCCAAATGGGGCATTGTACTCAATGATTGGCCTTATGAGGGAATAGTAGTGGGAGACAATGACCTCTTTCTTCCTGGATACAAAACCCTTAATAATGAGATGTGCCATATAGAAGGACTTTCTGACCACAGTGGAAATACGGTGGTCAAAAGAGAGGTTGCTGTCAACCTGTGTTCCCAGATCTCTTATAACACCTTCTGTGCTCAGTGGACTACCATTGATGTGATAATTCATGGGAACCAGGTTTTTCCTAAAGGGGATGACGACACAATTTTTGGCATTGAGCTTAAGGCCATGGTTCTGACACCAGTCATTGGTCTCAGTGAGGCCTTTCTGTAGGATGTCAACATCACTTGGGGAGTTAATAATAGCTCTCAACTTGCAATCGCCTGTGAATTTTGTCAGCCAGAGTCCCTTTGTGTTGGCCTGGACTTCAGAGAAATCGATACCAAACAGGATAGGACCCAACACTGAACCCTGTGGGACTCTGACTGGTTGGTAGTCTGACTTGGAGTCAGCTACGTTCACACTGTAGGTTCTATCTGTGAGCCAGTTTGCAACCCATCTGGTGATATAGGGATTGATGCCTAGCTTAGTGAGTTTTCTATGATTCCTAAGTGGGGAATGGTATCAAAGGCCTTGGCTAGATCAAGGTAGGCTGTATGAACCACCTTGCCTTCATCCACATCTCTGGTGACTCAAAGAAGTTGACCAGGTTGAGCAGACATGATCTACTCCTCACAGAACCACAGAACCAAACACTGTGAGATCCAGAGTGTGGAGAGTCCCTAGGTCCTTGTTTATTAGGTCCATGATGATGTGTTCCATAGCTTTGCATATCAGACTCGTCAGGCTAACGGGGTGATAGTTCCCAGGGTCTGTAGTAGCTCCTCCTTTGTGGAGAGGGATTCAAGTGAAACTAACACTGGGCAAGACTGCGATTCAGGTTGTAACTTGCTACAGATCTCCCGCCACGCCCCAGGATGCCCACTCCATGTTCCTCGATATAGTGGATAATATTAAGGTACAGCCCAATACCCTAATAATGGAAGATTTCAACTACCCCACCATCAACTGGGAAAACTACTCAAGCACTAACTCATTAGCTCAACGTTTTCTGGAATTCATAAATTCCAATGCCCTGGATCAGCTTGTCCGTACCCCCACCAGGGCAGCAATGTCCTGGACCTGGTCATTACCAACATGAGTAACCGATGTTCCACTCCAGAAGTCAACTCCTCACTGGTCAGATCTGACCATAAGCTAATCACCCTAGACATCAATATTCTGCCTCCACCCCCCCATTAAGGAAACCACCATAGAAAACTTCTCCAAAGCCAATTTCATGCTTCTTAAGACAAAAGCAGCACACTTCACTTCACCTGTGCATATGAATAATAGAGGTACGACTGCTGAATCCTATACAAATGCACTGTATAAACACATACACGACTGCATGGATCGTGCCATCCCCAACAGAATCAAGACGCTATCCTCCAAACAAAGGAAGCCAATCTGGTGGTCCCCTGCCATAAACAAACTCTACAACAGAAGGAAGAAGCTGTTGCAAAAAAGAGTAAAATCCCGACTGCAGGAACTCCCTGGTCACCCTCAGTAAGAAGCTGAGATCCCTCATAAAATCCTCCAAAGCTAGCTATGAAAATAAAATTGCCACTGATTCTAAAGACAACCACAAAGCATTCTACAGCTAAGTCAAGAATCTCAATGACAACACTCAGATCTTCTCCGAGCTACAGAACAATGGCACTAGATATACAGAACCAGCTGATATTGCCACCATCCTGGCGGATAGGTTCAGTGCAAACTTCACCCCCCTCACCCCCCCAAAAGGCCCATCCCTATACCGGAAGAATGCATAGCCCATGAAATCACGGATGCACAAGATAAGACTGCACTCTCTAAAGCCAACAACACAGCATCCATAGGACCAGACAACATCCCAGCCTGCGTTCTGCACAAACTACAGAACAAACTGGCACCCCCCCTAAGTACCATGTTCAGTCATAGCCTCACTTTAGGCTTTGTGGCTACTGAATGGCACACAGCGACTGTTATCCCACTCCACAAAGGGGGTGCCACCATGGACCTCAGGAACTACCGCCCCATTAGCCTGATGAGACTGGTCTGCAAGGCCATGGAGTGTATCAACATGGAACTTATAAACAAAGACATAGGTAACCTGCAGATGCTGGACCCCACTCAATTCGGATTTTTAAAAGGAAGATCATATCTCGTAAACCTGACTGACTTCTTTGAAGCAGTCACCAGAGCTGTGGATGACCACAGAAATATTTCACTAAGAGGGTTACCTGCCTTAAACAGATGCCATATGCAGACCACCTCAAAAAACACTCCAGCTCGACTCCATCGCCTATCGCCTACTCAGAGGTGACCTCTGCCTAATGAAAAAAGCCATGTCAAAGCCAGTTCTGTTGGAAATGCTACACTTAAAGAAACCCCAATATCTCCATGCCACATGTTCCAGGGACCTAAGCCTTGCCACCACAATAAACAAAACTTGCTGGAGGGATAGATTCCTGTCTCAGAGACTTCCCATACTCTGGAACAGACTACTCATTCACGTCAAGCAAAGCCCCTCATTAGCCCTCTTTAAGAGGAATCTAGACAACTGGACGGGAAATAGGAAATTCACCCCAGGGATCACCTCTGTGGCTATGCTCGTCAGAGGCACAGGAAAATAACATTCTTGGGTGACGAAAGCCAGGAAACTTTTTGGCTAGGCTTATATAGCCCCTAGGGCCGATAGCCTAGTACCTACCTATGAACCTATGTAGCAGTGAGCCATTCGGTAAAGAAAAAGCTTGAGGTGAGGCTGTGATTGAACAGGGCACACAGGTAATGTGCCAGTTCACTCTGTAGTTCAAGTACAACACAGCCAGGGATATTGTCAGGTCTCATAGAAGCTGTATTCTTGGCCTTGGACAGTGCTGTTATAACCTGTGCAGCAGTAATACTGGGTGCCTGGCAATCTACTGGTATTGTGATTGGTCCTTTGGGGAGTAAAGCTGGCACTGAATCTGTCGGCCAGTATATTGGCAATATCTGTTGGCTCAGTATAGGAGGTACCATTGTGCAGTAGCTCAGAGCAAATCTGGGTATTGCTGTGGAGATTCTTTACATAACTATAGAAGGCCTTGTGGTTGTATTTACTCTCCACTGCAATTCTGTTTTCATAGCTAGCTTTAGAAGATTTGATGAGGGATCTCAACTTTTTGTTGTGGCTGATAAGGGAGTTTTTCCAGTCTTGGGACTTCACCTTATTCCGCATCAGTTTCCTCCTTCTGTTGTAGAGTTTGTTTATGGCAGGGTCCACCAGATTAGCTTGCTTTTTTTTTTTTTGGAGGAGAGCATTTTGGTTCTATTGGGTATGGTGAGATCCATGCATTTGTGTACGTGTTCGTACAGTGCATTGGTGTATGATTCGGCAGTCATGCAACTATTCTCCATTTGCATGGGTGCAATGAAGTTAGCCATCTCTGTTTTTAGGAGCCCAAAGTTAGCTTTGGAGAATTTTTTTCATAGTGGTTACCTTTGTGGGGGTGGGGGTTTGGGAGGGATGTGGATTTCCAAGGTGATTAGTTTTTGGTCAGATCTAACCAGGGAGGAATTGACTATTGGTGTGGAGCAACGGTCACCCATGTTAATAATGACCAGGTCAAAGATGTTGCTACCTCTAGTGAGGGTATGAAAGAGTTGGTCCAGGGCATTGGAATTCATGAATTCCAGGAAATGTTGCCAAGTGTATTGGTACATGAGTAGTTTCCCAGTTAATGAAAGGATAGTTGAAGTTGCCTAGTATGAGAGTGTTAGGTTGGACCCTAATATTCTCCATGGTGTTAATGAAAGTGGAGTGTGAGTCCTGGGGCATGGTTCAGGACCTATAGCAGGCTATGACCTGAATCGCTGTCTTATCCAATGTTAGCTGCACCTGAAGTATCTCTGATGCATTATGTTGGGCTACCAGTCTGGAGGTGTGCGCATCCTTTATGAATATGGAAACACAACCGCCTTTGGAGCTTCGGTCCAACTTCTGGGGTTGAAAGTTGTGGAATGAGTTATAGCCTGGTAGTGCAGGAGTGCTTTCTGCTGCCTTTAACCAGGTCTCTGTTACAGCACAAATGTCAGTGTTCTCCATTTTAAGGAGTGCTTCGAGTGAGCACATTTTGAGATTTAGACTTCTAGCATTGAGCAGCATGACCCTCAGATTGCATTTGTTTGCAGATGTTAAGTTGGTAATTTGATCTTTGGAACACCACCTAAAAAAGGCACTATAGGGGTGGCAAGAGCCTTGGCCAGTATCCGGAAGCTCAGGGTGGCAGATGCAGGCCATCTCTGACAAAGCATCGAGGTCTGTCAGTCATGTCATCCCAGGCAGACAGATACTGGATCCCCTTAGAATGACACCAGAAACTTAGCCAATTGTTGAAATAAATTATTTTCTGCTTGTACTGTGGTATAATTCTGGGTGATGGTAGGATGCTGCTCAGGGCTAGGGTCATACCCACCTGGGCTACCTAATACGAGAACTCCTCCATGTCTCTTTTCATGTAGTCCAGGGAGGTACATCTCAGGTCATTCACACCCACATGTACAATGACAGAGTCATATTTGTACCTGATGTTGATGGACCTGAGTGCGTGCATTATGTAGCGGATCCTGGCACCTGACAGGCAGCTGTTACTTTCTCCTTATTCAACCTAGTGAGTGGGACATCAGTGTGCCTCACTATTGAGTTACTATGACTAGTATGTTGGGCATGCTGTTTTGCCTTAGGGGCTTTGGTTGAATGGCACACTGTTTAAGAGAGTTATGCGTCTCAAGATTAGTGTTGTGGTGGTTGAGTGCATTTCTGCCTTGGAGGTCTCTGCTGTTTGGGTAGATTTTTATTGAGAGCCTCCATGAAGGAGGGTGTGTGGTTTGTGTTTTTATATGAAGGCAGTGCTGGTGTGTGTTCTGGAGGGCTATGTGCTCCATGTGGTGTGGTGCAAGTGTTGACCTTCTCCTGTTGACCAGATCTTCCAGTCTTGGCTGGAGAGTGTGTGGTTTCCAGTTTGGATATATAAGTGCATCTCTCACAAGTCTGTGTGTTGGGAGGTAAGAGAAGAGGGTTGTCAGTGTACATGAGGCAGTTGCTACATTTCCTCAGGATGTCCAAGTTCACCAGGTTAATAGGAGAAAGCACAGGGAACTGATCTTTAGACATGCCTGGAGGGGTGGGCATTAATAAGTACTGGAGCTGTTTCCTTGTAGATCGTTTAGTGCTGTTGCACTTTTATGTGCTACAATAATTGCTACAAGAAGTCTGGTAAAGTGCTAGACTAATAAGCTAGTAAAAGTACAGGAGAGGGAGAACTAGCAAATCTAAGGGAAAAATTGAAGAGCAGATGTTGGCATCGCTCAGAAGCTTACAAACAGTCCTGGATACAGCAAATCTGTATCTGGACTAGACTAGTTACAGGAAAGGCAGGAAACAAGTGCAAATGCAGGCTTTTAAACCAGAAAGTTGAAAGAGATGGAAAAACTGCCCAAATGGCCAATAAACTACAATTTCTGGGCCAGAAACCACTCCTCCTATGGTAGATATGCTACCTACTGCTTACCACTCCCACTGATTAGCTAGAAGGCTTCCCTCCAGCACAGAAAGGCTTGGGGTGCTCAAAAGCTTACACACAGTCCTGGATACAGCAAATCTGTATCTGGACTAGACTAGTTACAGGAAAGGCAGAAAACAAGCTTAGGATTTTTTTCTTTTTTGCAGAAAAGCAGCTAAAACAGCACTAAAACAATTCAAGTGCAGTGCAAGATAGCACATTTGATTGTGTAGCAATATTAAAGCAAATACAGTTTAAATAAATGCAATATATTCAAACTGTATTCTGAACTGAATTCAATTATTATTTTATTCAACTCTGAACAGTTAAAAAGTGCCAAAAATATACTTATTAGCTGAGAAGCACAGTCAGAACACAAGGAGATTCTAGCAATGTTTTTTTTTTTTTTAGTTAAGTGGAAAGGGAGAAAGGAGGAACAGAAGATAGTTCAAGGTTAAGAACCTAAGTGGGTTGGCCTTCTCAAATGTTCTCTCTGTATTAGGTAGAATGAGCTAATGACACTAGACTGGGAGGAGTGTCCCAGATCAAATTTACAGTAGGGGCGGGCAACTGCAAAGCCACCAAGTATAAGAAAAACACAGCAACAGGGAGAGTGGGAGTGGGAAACTATTACAGCTACTAGCTACACTATTTTAGGCAGAAAACACTAAATAAATGTCCATCACAGCAAATAAACAGAAGTGAGCTACTAAATTAAAGTTTTAAAGAGATAAAGGAGCAAGGAGTCTCTAGAGAGTGCTTTTAACTGCAAACAAATCTGTTATATGATACACTCCTTGGCAGGAAATCAGAACAAACAAACAGATGTTTAACAAATGGAGAAAATTTCCAGTTAATACCTTACACACAGTGAAACTAGCTAAAAAGATTTACAAACAGTGTGACAGTAAAAAACTTATTTACCTGGCCCTGTAAGGCAGACAATTTTAGCACAACCATGCAGATTAGCTTTTAGCAATAAAATACAGTAAAAAGTATACAGCAGACAATAAAAAATGCTATAAATATGTAGAATAAGCAATAACTAGTAAAATAAACAAAACAAAACAGGATACTTATTGTTATATATCATGGATCAGAGTTGTAGCTAGTGCCCCTCCTTTGAGGGCTTGGATAAAAGTAGGCCTCTATCCAGACTATGCTACCTGTCTAGAACACAGAAACCTCATGAATAATGCACAGAAAAGCACAGATTGAGCACTCACAAACAGAAATACAACTCTCAGTATGAAAAAGCAGTTTACAGTTAAGTAATTCAGTAAAAATGCAATTACAGTAATTAAACACCATCTAGTAATGAAAAATACATTTAAAACAGTATAAAACAGTACACAAATGCAGTGAAACAGTAAAAAAGCTTTATAACAGTACAAAATGTAGTAGATTAGCTGTATTGCACAATTATAAGCATTACGAAGTGCAATTCAATTAAATAAATGTAAGAAATAATAACTTATTCTGCTGTTGGAGTCTTAGGGAATTTCTTCTTTGTCCCCGTGATGAATCATTACTCCACAGCCTGGTAAATACAAACATGGATTATGTAATATAGCCTAAACATGTTCCGTAATAGTGACATATTTTGTAATACCTTTTTACAGCCTCTAACAACTGTGAGGGGGTTATTTGCCAGTTCAGTATAGTCTGCATTATTTGGTGTGCTGTTCAGAAATACCTGACCTCCAGCATCTATTATGCAGTTGTTGCTGCATATTACTGTAATGCAGTCTGCCGTATAAGATCAGGTTATGAAAAACCTTCTGCAATTAATTAAACATTAATTGTTCTGTGGCTGAATTTTGACAACCATTCACTGATCTGGTTCTGGAAATTATCTGGCAATATAAGCATACCAATTTTAAATACAACACATATCATTCATTTTTCAAGGACAGCAGATACCGTATTTGTGGATAAGAAAAGTAAAATGCAAAATTATCCACCAAGTACACCATTTGCATTAATAACAGTTCTCTTTAATGTGGAATTATTCAGATGACATTTACTTCTGCTCACATTGCTGATATTGACTTAACATATGTTGCCAGGCAGTAAAAATTTAGTCTTGTGTCCTCATGGTATGTACTCTTTTCTTTAAGCTGTGTAACATATGGCTCCATTGTATAGTATAACACTAGTGATCGTTACGCAATTTCATCTAGTTTATACAAAACTACCAATAAACTAAATATAATTTCTTTCTTTATAACAATAGGAGGTGTAGGCAGTCAACAAGGTGGCTTTAAATGCTTGTGTGATTGGGTGGAGGCTGTCAATCAATGAAAGTACCACACACTCTTGTCATCTGCTCATGTTAAGCAGTCTTTAATCTGGCTTTGCAAGACGTGTGCATTTGTGTGAATTAAATTGGAATACTTTACTGAGACTACTGCGTGTTTATGCAAAACAAATTTGAAATATTTAACTTTGCCATCACTGTTATTTTTAACACAGTCAACAATGTGGCCATAACTGCTGTGTAAGTGAGATGTGGATGAAAATGACTGACCCTGTTGAGTTGATAACATTGAATGCTCATTTGTCCATCTTTGCAGGCAAGTAAACTGGAATACTTTACTGTGGTCACTTTCATAGTAATCAGATATGTGAGATGTATACACTCGATAAAGTGACTGTAATTGATGAAGATAAATATGGAGACTGGTGGATTATAACAGAAGCCTGACTTGTCTTTTATAGTTGAAATATTCTGAAATGGGTACTTTTCTTATTATTGGTTAGTAAATTTTCTTTAACTTACTGCTGTAAAAAAATGTTCAAGACTACCTATTTAAAGCACACTCAAACAAAATGTTGCATTACTGAGTAATAATTAAAATAATGTGGTAGGCAACCAGATATATGGTATGCGGGGATTTTAATGAACATGTATGAATTCATGTTATTGTGTTTCTCTTAACAAAATATTGACCTAAAATGCTATGTGGTCAGTCTTTTGCAAAAACAGGCAAGAAGGTGAATCCAAAAGAACTAGCATGTATGCATGACCCCAAAAAAAGTTGAAGATAGGCCCATGATTTGAAAATACCACAAGGTCCAATATCAAAGGCACACTTTTTTACATTTAATATGGCAGTGTATTATAATTTAATAATACTTACCAGTAGCTGAAATCACCCCACATGAATACCAAGTTCAACTTCCTGTGCACATAAAACACATTTCATAAAATGTTGATATTCTAATGCATGTTTCATCTTGTTACTTTCCAGGTTTTTCTGTCATTCTGCATATATATATATATATATATATATATATATATATATATATATATATATAATTTATTTATTTTATTTATTTGTTTTGCATTTGGTTACCAGGAATGTCCAACTAGATACAAGTCCATTTTCATTGGAGGCCCGGGGAGAAAAGCTGTACAAATAACTTTGATTATTAAAGTACAATTTTACAGGTACAGAAGAATAACAATAAAGATTTTACATCATATAAAACTAGGATAATAACACTTTAAAATGTACATGAACTAAAAGTAAGATGAAAAAATGGTACACTATGCAGGTATAAGATGAGACACTTTAAACTGTACAATCAAAATAACATTTAGTATGATATAGTATTAAAATAAAATAAAGTAGACACCAAGAGTCTATGCATAGAAGAAGCAGACGTATTGAGAGTAATAGAGAGAGGTATGAGGAATGAGACATGCAAGATAAATAGAGGTCTACTGGCTGTAGCTAAGGGCAAGTAATTACCCTGGGTGAGTAAGAAGGAGATGGAGTTATCCTAACCCGGGGAATCACACTTACAAATCCAATTAGCATATAGGTGTGTTTTAAGACATTTCTTGAACTGAGCTAAGGATGTTGTGTCTGATATAATAGTGAGCAAGGTGCTCCATCTTTTATCTATAAAAGTTAAATAGAGGTAGGCTGCTGCAGAGTTGTTGGTTTTAATGACTTGAAGGAGAGGCTTGTAGGACCCTAGTAATGGAGTAAGGATGTATTAGATTTTGTAATTCGGGGGGGTTTAGCAGGGTAGTAATGTTTAACGGTCTGATGAAGCATTTATGAAAGCGCTTACCTACCTGTAGTATGTCTCATTAAAGTTTCTATTTCTGTACGGAGTATATTACGGCTTGCAGCAGTTATTGCTTTTTATTTTTACAAGTATACTAAAGTTTATATCTCTGTGGTCACCTCTTAGTTTTTATATATATAGCTTCTGAATTCATTGAGTTACTTAAGGCTGAGAGGTGTTCGTTCCGTTGGGAGCTCTACGTATTTTTTATAAGACATATAGAAGTGTAGAGATTAGATGAGGTTGTGCTATTTTTTGCTCTAGTGCTGTTTGTAAGGAATTGTTTATGTCTATATAGTTCTCCAATTTTTTATGCACTTTCTTTATGGGGAGTGAAATGTGAGAGTCAAATTTCATGTTGCAGTCTATCTCAACACCTAGATGTTTAGTGTGAGTGACTAGAGAGATAGTTGTATTATTGTTGGAGATGACAGTAAATGTGGATATGGGACTGGAGAGCTTAGTAGGCTGGAATATGAGAAGTTTAGTTTTATTGGGGTTTAATATTAGCTGAGAGTTGGTAAGCCATTCTTCTACAAAAAGGAAAGTGGCCTGCATTTTTTATTTCAATTCTTGGAGGGAAGCAGAGGAACAGATTACTAAACAGAGGTTCTGTGATGGCATTTATGTTGTGGTGTTTTTTATTTTAATTTTATTTGTTTATTTTATAGTTACTAACATATTTGTGTTGAGTCATCAGCATATTGGATGACTGAAGCATGTAGAGTAGAGGTATGGAGGTTGTTAGTGAAGATAGAGGGATGACTGAGGCATGTAGAGTAGAGGTATGGAGGTTGTTAGTGAAGATAGAGGGATGACTGAAGCATGTAGAGTAGAGGTATGGAGGTTGTTAGTGAAGACAGAGGGATGACCGAGGCATGTAGAGTAGAGGTATGGAGGTTTTTAGTGAAGATAGAGGGATGACTGAGGCATGTAGAGTAGAGGTATGGAGGTTGTTAGTGAAGATAGAGAGATGACCGAGGCATGTAGAGTAGAGGTATGGAGGTTGTTAGTGAAGATAGAGGGATGACTGAGGCATGCAGAGTAGAGGTATGGAGGTTGTTTGTGAAGATAGAGGGATGACTGAGGCATGTAGAGTAGAGGTATGGAGGTTGTTAGTGAAGATAGAGGGATGACCGAGGCATGTAGAGTAGAGGTATGGAGGTTGTTAGTGAAGACAGAGGGATGATTGAGGCATGTAGAGTAGAGGTATGGAGGTTGTCAGTGAAGAGAGAGGAAAAGTAAAGGGCCAAGGATGGAGCCTTGGGGAACACCCAGTGTGACTGGTAATAAAAGAGAGAGTTCCTGCCTCCACCGTACTGGTAGCTGTCTACCTGTTAAATAACTTTGAAAACAGGAAATGGTGGGTTTGCTAAGATTCAGTTCTGTGAGGGATTTAATTTGTTTGTTATGGTTAACCATATCAAATGCCTTGGAGTGGTCAAGAAAGATAGCAAAGACATAGTTGGTATTATTTCTGTTATTGTTTACTGTGAGTGAAAGACAAAGGGCTGTTGTGGTGCTGTGATGGGGACTGAAGCCATGTTGAGTGTTTGTGAGAAGATTGTGAGTGTTGAGGTGAGCTATGATTTGTGTGTGTACACCTCTCCAGTATTTTGGACAGAGGTGAGAGTATTGCAATAGGCTGATAGTTGGTTAACTCTTTTAAGTTACCCCCTTTGTGGAGTGGAATTATGTGAGAAATTTTCCAGATCTCAGGGACTACATTTTTGGATACTGAGCAATTTATAAGAATGGCTACAGGGTATGCAATGGCATTAGCAGCTATTTTCAAAAATTCAGCTGGGAGTTTCTCAGCGGCTAAGGTGGTAGGTTTTAGTTTCATAAGAAGTTTCTTAATTGTATCAGTAGAGATGGGATGGAAGGTAAAGCCATTGTTTATAATATGGTGATTGGCTGGTTGGTTGGAGGATGGACAGCTCTGAAAGTTAGCTAATGCAAGAATAGATTCAGTGAAGAATTTGTTGAAGTGGGTGGCAACACTGAGCGAGGTATCAGTTACTGTTGGAAGGGGAGTACCTGATATTCCAGGAAGGAGAATGTTGTTAATGGCTGTCCAGAATTTTGGGGGGTTATTGTGATATTTAGTTTGTATATTGTGGTAGTAGCTTATTTTTTCTATTTTGACCCATTTCTTTGACTTGTTACGGAGTTCAAAATATGCCTGTTTGTCTATAGAAACACATATACATACATTTGTACACTTACTTTTTCAGTTTTACCATCAACAAATAATGCTTAACAAACTGTGCATTACCAACAATTATACAATGACCCCCATCAATATTCTAAAACGTGCACGCTGATTGGTCAACATGCCCTTTGTAAATTAGACTTATACTAATAGAAAAAGGTCTGGTCGCCTGGACTTTTTCCATTAGTATAAGTCTTTTTTTTTTTTTTTTTTTTTAGACAGCAATGGAGAACGGAAGAGCTCCGTTGCTATAATCTTGCTATGTTAAACGGGTTTCAACGGAGATCTTCCTTTCTCTGTTGATTTTTTTAAAGCTGTCTTGCTATGTTAAACGGGTTTAACATAGTGAGAAAGCTTTAAAAAAAGCAACGTAGAAAGGAAGATCTCCATTGCTTTTTTAAAAACTATCTCGCTATGTTAAACTCTTTTAACATAGTGAGACACTTTTAAAAAGCAACGGAGATCTTCCTTTCTCTGTTGCTTCCACACTCAGCTCTGATGTACTGCATAAGCATACACATTGCCCAGTACATCAGAACTACCGCAGAATACCAGACAGCTGCGGAAGGGCAGCACGGAGGCATTATACAATGCCATTATTTAAGAAAAGTAAGTATTTTTTTTCTTAAATAATGTCATTGTATAATAGCAATAACCGACGTTTGGGCATGGGTAATGTTGGATTTGTCCACGGTTGTCTTTGTTTGGCCACTCGGGCTTTGCCCTCATGACCAAAGTAAACCAACCGTGGGTAAATCCAGCATTACCCACACCCAGGCTTGGGTTATTGCTTAAATAATGCATAACAAACTGTGCATTCTGCCAAATGTACTACATGAGTGAACTATATGTAAAAATGCCCACATGGATGATGTTTGCACTATAATGCCACAGGGTATGCATAATAAAGTTAGATAGTGGGCATGTTTCATAGGCATAAGACCCACATATCTTATTGTTTATGGCACTAGGTATCCCAGTATATTGGGTATTACTTTAAATTGTACCCAAACTGGTATATTTTTATTTATAAATGCTGTTTGCTGTCCAACAGTATGTGCTATCAAAATACTCCCATGTGTATGAACTATTTGTTTTATATCCTTTGAGTCTGCACCTAATGCAGTAATTCTGGAAGATAGTTTATCATTTTCATTCATACTTGAATCAGAGTTTGCCTAAGGTGGACATTTCATAGTTCTTTCTTGAGTGCTTTGCTCAGAAATGTCAAACCCCGGGATTCGTGAAGCTTGGCGTAAGGATGGCGTTAGCCTTGTGCCGACCGTGCAGCGTAGAGATGGTGCAGCAGTGCCACATGCATATTAATGACAGTGTGCTGCTACAACAGCCACGTGCATAGGAAATGTGCGTGAGTGCAGGGGGCGTGTCTAAGCGCTGCATGGAGGCTTGAAGATGTCGGCTGCAGCATAAAATGCTGACTAGTGCAGCCCGCCTCTAATAATAAACACTCCTGTCAGTGTCCGTGGATATTGAAATGTATGCAAAGCATACAAGACAGTTTTGTGAACACCAAAATAAAAAGTAAACATAAAGGCACATAGCTGAATATTGAGTCCCCGTTCCTCGAACAAATGACATTTAAAACCCCGTGCCTGTATTCCATTGTAGTGTTGATTGTTATACCAAGTGGAAGCGAAATGCAGCGTGTTAGCATGCCGCCACCCTATGCTAAGCCTAGCCCAATGGCTGGGGTTACCACCCGTCCCACTTTGTGAGGGACAGTCCTTCTCAGGGCAGCTGTGGCCTTACCAGCAATATTAAAATGTTAAATGTCCTGCGATCGTAGGACATAATTATGTCCCATATTTTATGTAGTAGTACCATAACATACATATGTCTGTATGTAGAATACCTAAATGTTACAGGAAACAGAATAAGTAAGTAAACTTCTACAACAATAAGCCTGCATTCAGGCATAAAACTAAAGTACTATCCTTTGTACTGGCCATGGGTATGTGTTGGCCTGTAAATTCTGATGTGTGTCCTGAAAATGTCCCACATCGGTCCTTTGAAAAAGTGGCAACCCTACCAATGGTCAGAGCAATTCGCCCAATATCTGCCCATTCGCAGTTCAAGTCGTCCTAGTCTGGACAGCCCAAAAAAGAACGGGTATTACCCGGGTCTACCTACCATGTCATGAAAGATAATTATTTACGCGTACTTATGTGCGTGACGTACAGCATGTGGAAGATCAAAAATGCTACGGTAGTCCCCGCAACTATATTTATACCAGAGATATGTAGTGTATGCAATGTGTTCGGTCGTCTGTGCCATGGACTGTGAAACAGAGAAGGGATGGATGGTTAGTGTGGAATATGGGGGTGGGAGCTGACGGGTAATGTAATAATTCGCTAAGTGTATACTGGTTAGGATGCACAATAGGTGAACTGGAGGTGTACGATGGAGCAGTGGGTGAATCAGAAAAAAAAACGAAGAGCAAACATGTACATCCATAATACAACCTGACAGGCCATACTGTAGAACACAGTCCCACAAATGTATGAACGTTAATAAGTGCGATATACATGTACAGAAACGTTAGCGGCTCATACCCACATAATGGTCTGGCCTGAACACAGCCATCCAACCCCATCACACCTGGATACCTAATTGAATACCCATCATCCCCTCCACAGCACACCACCCACCTCCCTCCTGAACGTCCACCAATACCACCCATACCCAGACTGCTAGCTTGGCACAGCCATATCTGCCTATAGTGACCCCTACTCATATCTACTAGGCAGTCTCACCCTAGGCAGACTCAGGATTGCAAACTATTTATCCCTTGCATGTATAACCCTACCTCATTTTCATAAATCCAAAAGAATTGAGGTTACTGGTCTGTAAAATTTTTGGATATCCCTCATGGGATAAGTATCTGTTCCAAAGAATAGACTTGGTGGCACAACACGATGTCCAGTTCCGTAAACATCTGGACACATGTGGTATGAGCAGTAGTTGTCCCCAACCCTGCTCAGACTCCAGCTGGTCCTGCAGAGCCTACGACCCGGGAGTAAACACCTGACCATGATGCATGTCTCCCCACGGGAATATATACCTTACACATGTTCACATGAAGCATCCCCATAGCCATCTTCCAAACAGTACATGTCCACAAATTGTATACCCCGTCCAGGTTCCTCTTCATAATGATGCACACAACCCCTGTATACAAACGGTACAGGTACCTCCCGTATGCGGTCGTTCATATACATAGCCATGTATAACTCCAGATATGTTGTCATATCTATAAACGTACATTGGTATATTCGCATAGCTACACATCACACATACATGCATATAGGTAGTTGTCACGTATGTGTCCAATCCATAAACATGTATACTTGTAAATGTATACATATGCATCGCAGAAACATATGCATAGTAACATGTACACCACCCGACTATCACATTTGTCGCCAGTACCGTGGAATGGCAGTAGTAGAGTCATACACCCCATTTACCGTTCATAGAGGATGTATCACGGATGGTTTAGTGTTAAAACCGGCAACTATGGTGTACATGTTCCCTGGTCCAAGCCATGCAAGGGCTAATTTTATATGAGGGTCACAGCATCGGCAGTCGGATATAGAGTGATTAAGGCACTGTAAAGCAGACATAAGTAGGGTTACCACCTGTCCCACTTTGTGAGGGACAGTCCCTCTTTGGGCAGTTGTGTCCTGACCAAAGACATTACAAATGGCAAATGTCCTGGGAATGTAGGACATAATTATGTCCCATATTCCATGTAATAGTTGCATAAAATAGTTATTTCTGTATGTAAAATACCTACATGTGACAAGAAACTGAATAAGCAACTAAACTGCTACAAGAATAAGCTGTCATTTAGGCAAATACGTAATGTTCTATCCTTTGTCCTGTCCGTGGGTATGTGTCGGCTTGTAAAGTCAGATGTGTGTCCTGAATATGTCCCACTGTGGCCATTTGAAAAGGTGGCAACCCTAGACGTAAGTGGGTATGCAAGCGTGTATGCGTGACAGTATGTGGCGGTCATTCAATAGTATGGGTAATGTAAATAGGCATGTAGGTGTATATGCATGTGTATGTACAGACAGGCATAATATATAACTAGTTTTATTTTTATATATATATATATATATATATATATATATATATATATATATATATACAAATAATGAACATGGTCACAATGTAGCAGTTATAACGAATGTGAAGGGGAAAAAGCAGCGGATCCCCCCCGTAATATTTAATGCTGTCATATCAAGTTGGCCAAAGAGAAGCACACCTCTGCATCTCCAACCACAGGTAGGACACTAAATATGGAACTAACTACGTCCACGTGCTACGTCTGACCTTCAAACAGGTACAAGTACAGGACCAACATTCAGACGAGACAAAAATAGGAAGATTAATTGAAGACCCTATCCATTATATGAATGTATGTCCCAGGACTATAAGCTTGGGACGTCTGAATATACTTGGAGTGAGCCAACATACAGGACGCGTCTAAAGCAGTAGGGAATGGTGCATGTGTAGTAGTGCAGTTTTCCCAACAGGAAAATGTATGCCTGCAGTGTTAGTGAAGTGTTGAGGTGTGTGTTTGGGTAACTATGAACCATGGGTATACATGTAAATGAAGCAAAACACCAATAGTGTAGTGGTTAGAGCATCCGACTATCAAGCAGACGTTGCCGGTTAGACTGCAACACACACCCATTTATGACGTGTAATCCGTATACAAGCATATCTTGCTAATTTTATGCTGTATAATGATATACAGGCAATTAAATGTGAACTGGGGTGACGTATCACAGTAAGAATGTAAACGGATTATGTGTGACATGAATCAGCGGTGAAACGGATAACCGCAGCTGAGAAGTGTTGTACACATCCTTTGTCCAAAGGCCCTTCTCCCGCACAGCAACGCAATATACTGTGTTGGCCAGGCCCAACGCCAGGACCCTACACATCACAATCAATGTGATTTACCAGTAAGCCACGGCAGTTATACCTATCGTTGATGTTATCACAAATATAGCAGACAGCACAGTCATCCAACAGTATGATCAAAGTAATTAAATCATATAGATGTGTATGCATGCATACTTACACACACACACACACACACATATATATATATATATATATATATATATATATATATATATATATATATATGAAACGAGTTGTGATTTGCCGTATCGAAGGGGAAAAGGAAGAGCGACATATAAGTGAGGAGACTGGGCGAACAGACGCGGACGGAGTTAGGGTTCAGGAGGTAAGCGTAAAAGTGTGGAGTTTTGGGTGAGGTGTGGCTGTGGTGAGGTGGGTGTAGTTAGGAGCAAGAAAGGTGTGTCGATAAGGTAGTGTGTTTAGTGACTGTGCTGTGTTAAGAGGTGAGGTTGAGTTAGGTTTAGAGTTAGGGTGTGGTGTAAAAGTGTGTGATAGTGAGGTTTTATGTTTTTGTTAAGGTTAAGAGTGAGTTAGGTTTAAGCAGGGGTAGGTGTGTGCGACGATAGTGTCGGACCTTTATGTAGGGGGTGGGTGACCCATATATATATATATATATATATATATATATATATATATATATATATATATACACATTTAGGGTAACCACCTGAACCACTATGCGAGGGACAGTCCCTCTTTGGCCAGTTGTATCCTGTATACTGTGTCAACTCACAGATGTCCTGAGATTTAATGAGAAAATATCTTATATTTATGTCATAGTAGCATAAAGCTGTTATTCTGCATCTGAAACATCTAAATGTCATTAGAAACTGAATATGCACTTAAAATGCTACAAGAATAAGCTGTGAACATGGGAACAAGAAAGCAATCATAACTAATGTGAAGGAATATAGCTGGCCAGAGGGGGACAAGCTCCCTGCGTCACTAACAACAGGTAGGATGCTGACAGTGGGAGTAACCTTGTCCACGTGCTAAATCTGACTTTCAAACAGGTACAAGGCTGTTCCGGTCCCAAGTCGGACAAGCCTAAACCCGGATGACCACATGAACACCCTGACAATCAAACACATGCATGTGCCAGGACTATAGGCTTTGGAGGTCTGAATATCCTCAAAGTGAGTCAACATGTGGCATGGGTCCAGAGCAGTAGGGAATAGGTAATGGGACATGTGTAGTAGTGCAGTTTTCCCAGCAGGAAAATGGATACCTGCTGTGTAAGTGAAGTGTTGTGGCGTGTGTTCGGGTAACTATGAACCATGGGTATACATATAAATGAAGCAGAACACCAACAGTGTAGTGGTTATAGCATCTGACTAACGTAAAGGCATTCCCGGGTCAAGTTCAACTATAGCACATATCATTTTCCTTGTGGAATGAATGTCGCTGTGCTGTAAAGCCAACATTTAAACATGTAAAAGTGAACGTGTGTTTTGCATGGGGTTATTAACCAGATCGCTTCAATCAAAGTGGTACTGTCATAATGAATAAGGCACAAGTAAGCACAAATAAGCAGCAGTAAACATATGTAACGCACAGTAAGCATAGGTGAGTGTGCCTGCGCCGGTGTAAGCAGCTCCCAGCATAGGAAATGTATGTTTGTATGTACAGATGTAATTTAGAGACGTATATATATATATATATATATATATATATATATATATATATATATATATATATATATATATATATATATATATATATACACACACACACATATATATATATATATATGTGTGTGTGTGTGTATAGATATATATCTACAGACATGACATATATATATATATATATATATATATATATATATATATATATATATATATATATGAAGAATGAATGCCGTAGCAATAAAGCATACACAAGGGTTGTGAAGGGAATCGAGAGCAACTAAGGTATGATATAGTGCTGTCAGCGTATGTCATATAAAGCTGCCCAGGAGTGAGCAGAGCACGGCTACTCACACCACAGGCAGGGTTCTACCAGTGGGCATAACATCGTTGAACTGCTACGTCTACTTTACACACAGACGGAATGTAGTCCATGTTGGGACCACCTACAATTGTAAAGCACAAATGGCCATAATCCATAACACCAGGAAAGGCACACATGTGCAAATATACATGGCGGGAGACCCTGTGAATACACGAGGCAGGACAAAATGTGTGCAGGGCCCCAAACGCTCTGGAGAGGGCAATGTGTAAAGGTGTGTCATGGCTGCGATAACAAGTGGATAATGGCTGTTGCTCGTGGAAACTCAACATGGGTGGGGTGGAGGAACTATGGGTATGTGATTATGGATCCAGGCGTGTCAGATTTGGATGGGCCGGTTCCAATGGACCACCCCGTGTAGGTCAGCTAATACGTAATAGGTATATATGCATACACACATGCAGGCAACAATATGTTGAAGTACATTCTCTGTAACACATGCGTTCCATTTATTGACATAAATAATATGAATGAGCACAGACAAACATCGACAGTAGCTAGGATAATAGGCGGTGCAGGTGAGGAATGGGTCAGCTGACACTGCATCACATCCCAATTACCATCAGTAATCCGTACATGAACATACTGCGACATCTGTCCGCTGTATAACGTGCTAAATACCGATTACAAGATAACCGGAGTGAAGTGTCGGGGTCATAATGACTAAGGCAATAGTATGCTGGTGAAGCAGATATAAAACCCAATATGCATGTGTAAGTGCGTATGAGCAGGAAATGTATTGGTGAACGGATACACAGATGTATATAAATATATATTCATATATATATATATATATATATATATATATATATATATATATATATATATATATATCTATATATATATATATATTCATTATATATATATATATATATATATATATATATATATATATATATATATACACACAGCAGGGATATGAATATACATGTATGTATACATATGCAGATATATCTGTATATATCAATGTACATAGATATATATATATGTTACTGTAAATATACACATGTACATACCTAGGTTACGTTACAGCGGTTACGGGTAACATGTGTTCAGACTGGGCATATGTTGGTGGGAGGTCCAATAAACAAAGTCTACCTCCCACACCTCCCCCCAGCTAGGCCGGTGAAACATACAGACACGCAATAAAGGTAAATACACCACTGCTTCCCAGACCACCGGCAGGAAACTACCAGTGGGAGAGATCTACAAGGTCTACACTTTAAACATGGACGGAGGTGTCCCTTGTGGGACACCAAAAATTCTGCTCTTGTAGGCAAGCCCAGTAATGACTGACGTGTCCAGGATGTAGCTGTACATGGAACAGTAGGTTGTGCAAGCCTGGTAGCACATGGGTTGACACAACGTACGACATGTGTCCGACATGGGAAGAGTGGGCAGTGTGTAAGGGTGTGTTCATACCCCACCTGCACTCACAGTAAGGATGAGTGCTGTAGAGGAGTGTCAGGTAGGGGATCCATGGGTATGCGATTATGGGCCTAAGTGTGCAGGTGTTGGCTGGCAGAGACATATTAGGACCACCCTGTGGAAGTAATTAGTATTCCGATGTGGGTATAACAGATGGCCATACCTTCCAAACCTTAAGAGCACATCTACTGGAATGTCCATAAAGCATTGGGGGAACACATAGCGACCATATCAGTGAACTGTCCCCGATTATCAAGGACGTCCGTGATTACGAACCAGAATCTAACACAGTCCCAACTAAACCCTTCTAGAACTAGTGATATTAGTTGGACAGGTGGCAGAATACACCTAATGAATAATGACAACATGTATGAGTCATAAACAGCATGTACCTCAGACAAATGTGTATGAATACATATGCTCTGGGACTGTCAGTGTGTCAGGTTAATAGCATCAAACATCTAAATGTGTCCCTGAGGGTGTTATGCAGTGTCCCTGATTCAGTGTTCATTCTCCCCCATTCGTATGTGAGGTCTGCTAGTGACAGAAGGTGCATATTCCACCGACTACCTTAGGCAGATGATAGCATAATAGGCTGGGGTTACCACCTGTCCACCTTTGTCAGGGACACTCCCCTTTGGGCAGTTGTGTCCTGCAAAATAAATGTAATTATGGCAAATGGCCTGTGATTTAGGGCAAAGAATCCATATATTGTCTGTAGTAGTTGCATAAAATGATTATGTTGTATCTGAAACACCTAAATGTTATAGGAAACAGTATAAGCAACTATAATGCTACAAGAATAACCTTTTATTTAGGCAAAACAGTGGAGTACTTTGTTTTCTACTGGCTGTGTGTATGTGTTGCCCTGCCAAATCTGACATCTCTACATACAGGTCCTATAGGGTTGCCACCTTTCAAAATGACCAAAGTGGGACCTGCTCTGTAGAAATATCAGACTTACCAGGTCAGAACATATCTACAGCCGTGCATAGTACAGAGCTATACGTATTTGCACGAATAAAAGCTTAGTCTAGCAACAGCCGAATTGCTTATGCTACTTCACATAACATTTAGAAGTGTCATATAAACAATAACTGTTACATGCAACTATCAGAGAAACAGAATATAATATTGTCCTGTAATCAGGACATTTGCTATGTCTTGATTATTTTCGCAGGACACATCTGACTAAGGAGGGACTGTCCCATGCAAAGTGGGACAGTTGTTAATCCTAAAGTCCCACCTCGGCCAATTTAAAAGGTGGCAAACCTATAATAGGTATGCGGTAGCATGACTCGGCAGACGGATGTGGCTCCCAAAACACAATTACTTGTTTGTATTGCAGACTATCGGTTCCCATGTATCAGCCAGATGGGAGCAGATTGTATGAGGGGCACACGTATAATATGATTAACTCACTGGACAGGCTGCTGATGCCGTACAGTCGAATGCCATGCCGTCGCATCATGGGCAGCCATTCCCGATACTGTAGTCATGTAGTCCGATGTAATAGGCATCACAAGGGATTGCTCCCACCCAGGGGTGTGAGTGACAGATGCAAGCACCAATGTCGGTGCATTTGCAAGTGCGGAAGTGAGAGGGTGTAAGCATGTTTCGCTACCAGTATGCGAATATTGCACTAGTAAAGAAATGTGGAGGCTAACCAAGTGTAAGAAGCTGTAACCAGAGGTAAGCAGTGCTTAACACTGTGCAAATCCATGCACAACCACTCCCAACTGCTTCAATGTGCCTTACTCCCTCCGTATCCAATGGGCTTGTTCTGCCCTGCAACCAAATAACTGTCCTTTGCAAGGGTTGGTACCAGGACCCTGCGCACACAGTTAATGTGAATTACCAATACACCATGGCAAATATACAGACAATGGACAGTACCACACACATATCATACAGCACAGTCATCCAACAGTATAGCAATGTACCGGCAGATATGTCCGGACCACTGTTGTTTGCAGACCTGGCCTTCATGTGTTTACGTGTGTGAGCATGCCCAGTATGACCATTCCGCATGTTGTCGACTGACATTGCCATCACTCCTTGAAGTGTTTGAGCATGCCCAGTATTGGCAACTGTATTGCATGTGTTACATGTCCAGGTAGTCTGTACTGTGGTGCCAACCTCTGTGTTGTACACTGACAGGTGGCATGCTGTGTCTGCAGGGTATCCATTGGTCATGTGGCATTGACTGTTGCTACATTTCTTCACAGCTGGGGGGGGAATCTGACTGTATCCACATTCCTACACAGCAGCGGGGGGGGGGGGGTTGGGCACATGTGACTGTTGCTATATGTATACATTGGAAGGGGGGCACACCTGACACTTGTACACATTTGCTAGTACTGTACTGGTATGTCAAGTATTCCATTTCAGTGTGTAGACCTACCGATTGTGCTGACTAGAAGCATACCAGTGTACTCCAGATCATAGCTTTAATTACCAACATATTAGTTTCAGACATCCTAGCCTTCACAACCTACATCCAACTGCCTGTTCAGCTGTAGTCTGTCTGTGTGGGTCTGTGGGGGGTTACCCATAGGGCACATTCAGAGGCCATAGTACAGCATTTGTCTGTGTTGGTCTACACCTGTCCAACTGGTTGAGACTTGTGTGGGCTGTATGGACACACATGATGCTCAGCCCATTACCCGCAGTGGATTTTGTCACCCTGTGTACTACTGGCCACTATGGTGACTCCAGTATGTGCTACAGATGTAATGGTGCCACTATGGGCATCTACTGTCTGCTGCCTTAATATTCGGCCACCCAATTCCCTTGCATGTTCACATCCATACCATAGCTACAGGTACCGACACATTCTAATACATTTGCCAATTCTTAGGTTGATTGACTTACCTTGAGGGTGTGCCGGACCTGAGGATGGTGCTGGAGGGCTGCCTATGTCGGATGCACATAGTACACACCCCATCCATGGCTGAGCACAGGTGGTGTCATGTTTGGTATCCCTTTTACTGTCTGTGTGTCAGTCAAAGAGGGTGACATTCCCTGGGTTCCTACTGTGTCGGTGCATATGCTATGCGTTGCCTCTTTGCCAAGGCCAGGTCATACTGGGCATGCCTCCTTCCACCTACTGGATCAGGCTTAGGTTGTTCCTCCTCCAAGTCACTCTGTGCCTGTACAGGCCCTGGCATTGGTGGGGTGCTGTGTGGCCCTGCCCCATGTTGTTCCTGCTGCAACTGTTTTCACAGGATCATATTGTGTAGCATAGCACATAACATGACAATTTGGGTGCATGTAGCTGGTAAATACCGCAAGGCTCCACTGGATGTGTCCAGTCACCAGAACCATGACCTGAGCATCCCAAACACATGCTCTATTATATGTCTGGCTTGTGCATGTGCCTCATTATGGCGTCGTTGTTCAGGTGTGTGTGTAATTCTGATGGGTGCCATCAGCCAGGGCTCCAGTGGGTACCCAGCATCCCACACTAGGTGACAGTAGGGGATGTCCATACTGGCAAAGCTGCGTACAGCTGCATCAGATGCCATATGTCTGATTCGTCATAGCTTCCAGGGCAGCCAGCACATACATTCATTATAATGCCTTGGGCATCGCATACGACCTGGCAGTTGATGGAGGTGATGCCCCTGCGGTTGATGTAGGCCCTACCCTGCACACCGGGTGGTGCTTTGATGCATACGTGCATGCAGGCTATAGCAGCCACTACCCCAGAGTAGTCTGCTGTTTGGTGGAAGAGATGCACATTGCTGGTCAACACCTCACGTGTGTTGAGGAAATGTACGTGCTCACTGGCATGTGTTGACATGGCATCCAGAAACTGGTGGAATAGCCTGGATGCCGATGCCTGTGAGATCCCCATGATATCCCCAGTTGTGCTACCATGCGTGTGCACTTGCTGATGTATGCAGGTGACATGTGTCATACTACAGCACACAGTTGCAATGCAGCCCCATCGTTGCCAACTGTATATGGTGATATGCTGACAGTATGGTAAGATGTACATCAGGTATGGACAGATGTGTGGACATAACTAAGTGGTGGGGCATATTTGCAGATGGATGTTTGCTGAAGACAGCTCACAGGTGTGTCACAAGCAGTCCTACATGAACCTGTGTAAGCACTAAGCTATGGCTCTGTTAACTGAAGGGGAACACACACAACCTAGACAGCAGTCAGGGTTTCACTGACTGTAAATCACTTGACACTTGTAACACCTAAGACCTCCTGTGTGCATATATCAGCACAATTGCCAAAGGAAGCATCGGTACACATTGTAATGTGTGCAATACTGCTGCATGTCTGTCATATGTATCATGGGAAAGCAGGTGTTTGATTCACAGTACTGTCATGTGTTTTTGCTTGTGTGTCCATATATGTCACATATGGCGGGAAATACATCCCAATTGTTACTCACTCTCCTGTACACTGTTGCAGATATCTGTACGTACTGCAATGCAGAAAGCAGGACATAGGCAGGGGAGGGGTGAGTATCACACACACATTTGAGCTATCTGTATGCGCATGACATTGGTGTATTCAACTGTGAACTCCACAGTGTGTGTGTGTGTGTGTGTGTGTGTGTGTGTGTGTGTGTGTGTGTGTGTGTGTGTGTGTGTGTGTGTGTGTGTGTGTATGTATGGCTGTCTGGTCCATGGAGTGAGGATGTATGTTACCATAGTGAGCAGATAGGACCCCTACCCCTTCCAGGTGATGCAATCAACTACCCTGTTGATGCCCTCGATCTTAGGCCATACTGACTACCTGTACATGTGCATTCTCTGTGGTGCATCATGTAGGTGCACAGTACTATGATGATGATTACCACATAGGCAGGGGTCCGCACCTCAACACTATCAAGTGTGTGTGTGTGTGTGTGTGTGTGTGTGTGTGTGTGTGTGTGTGTGTGTGTGTGTGTGTGTTACAGTGTTGTGGACACCGTGGGTGTGGGTGTGTCACTGTGTGTCTGAATACATGTGTGTGACTACCTGTGTGTGTGTTTGTGTGTGTGTGTAGGTGTGTTTGCATCCTGTAATGTGAACGTGTATTACCACTACACAATGAGGCATCATGCTATCAAATGGCCTCTACCCTTGTCATTAGCTAGACTGCTATGTTAACTCCCCACCCCATGTACCTGTACCTGTGATGTCACCCAGTATGGATGTCATGTCTCTAGCCACAGTAGCTTATAACACAGCTCTCATGCTCCTGGATCAGTTGACCTGTAGACGTGTTTGGAATGGCAGCCTTTGTAACTGTGATGTTGAAGCTAAGGATAGCATGCTGGTATTCCCATACATACTTGTGAGTAGTTCACAGTTACATATGGGGCACTAACTGCAAACACTGACACTCACCGGCACATGCAATTAGACCTGAAGGAGGAGAGCAGGACATCATGACCAACATGCTGTTACTGGTGTTACCAGGACACATACCATTAATAGTAAACAATGCATTCTAAACCTGTACTACGTGGTATGTCTGCTGCCTGTCAACAGTACATAACAATTGTAATCCACACCTATCCCCCTATTCTGTTCACCCTGTGCATCAGACCATATGAGCATGACCCTGCACCGATGGTGTGGATGACAGGGATGCGGCACAGGCATCATCATATGCACAGGGTGATAATGTTTGCCAGGGGCCTAGGCTGCACCATTGGATGACATCATGTGTGTGGGTTAGGGTCTTTGATCTAAATGGCCATGTGTGGTTGTTATGCATGTGTCTGTTGCAGTGCCCTACAGATGTTTCTGGTGTGTGTGTGTATGTATGCACATAGTTCTGCCATATGTCTGGCCTACACAGGGGTATTATTGACAGCTCCAGACTGTACAGAGCAGGTCTTACAGCTCATGGTGTCCGGCCACGGCCACGTGACCTGTGCCTGCCTATGATTGCACGGGCACTACCAGACAGAGGTGCAGATTGGGTAATGTCCAATGACACATGTCCACTGGAACCATGTCCCTGTTGGGACCATCCAGGGCCATGTGCACGAGGCCTGCTGTTTCCTGGTGTGGACAGCACAGCACCAGCTGCACTGCTGCTGCTACCGCCACTATGGGAGCGGGCATGTGAGGTAGATCATTCACGTAGACCTGCACCAGGTGTTGTAGCTGGCCTACGTCCATGTGCCCTATACCTCACTCCTACCAGACGTTCCAGCACAGACAGCTCACGCTAGTGGATTGTCATGCCATGGTCTAGGATTCCAACCACGTCACCCATTCGTCTATCCAATACTTCAGCAATCTGCTGTTGAGCATTTGCCATTGTCTAGATGTTGTTTAAAGAATGGATAGCAGCCCTCTGAAACCTCTGCCCTTCTCTACTCTGCCATTCAGCATGTGCCTGTGCCACCATTACAGCCTGAAACATGCATCTGGTGACACCAGCTGCTGCGATCTGTCCTGAAGGTGCATGTCGGCCAGAGGTCCTCCTACGAGCAGCACTGGCCACATGCCTGTGTGGGCCATCTCCAGTCATTTGCCTGATGCCATAGTGTGAAGGCACACCTTCCATTGCCACCACACGTTCCTGTTCCAAGCTACGACATGCCAACTTTCCTTCCTCTATGGCCACTGGTGATGGGGTATGTGTTGGCAGGAGAACTGTGTGCAGGGATGAGGGGGATATAGGTGGAATGGCAACCAATGGCACATATTCAGCCCCTGACAGCCCTGCCTGTGCCTCAATCATATGTTCATCATCACTGCTAGAGTCTGTGGGGACACTAACATCAGATGGACCGCAGGAGGGTAACGCACCTACATCACCTGTGAGGGCAGACAAAAACTCTACATTACAATCAAGACACACACACACACACACACACACAGACACACAGACACACACAAAGACACATGCCATGGCACACAACATGCACGTGATATGACAGAAGGCATTCAACATGCATGTGATACAGCAGACAGCATGTGACTCAGACAATATTAGTGGTAGTTATCATACATCCCTGGGTTGCACACAACAGCATGCATGTGTCATAGCAGAAGCCATGCATTCTATACAATCCTAGTAGTAAGCATAAATCCCTGTGTTACACCATGTAGACCAGTGCAGGTTAACAGTACACATGCCTGATGTGTGGCATATGACCTTGACATTAACATGTATTATGACATGTAATCTGCTGACATGTGCAATGACATGCATACATCTTCAACACAATGGTGTGCTGTCACATATACAGTGGAGTAATTGTGTCAAATTGCAGTGTTGTCTGTCTGCCCTACAGATAGAATGCACATGTAGCAGATGTGCATGCCCATTGCAGGGAATTATGAGGCGTCTCTATTGCTATACAGTGTGAAGTACAGACACAGTGCCATTGCAGGGAAACATGAGGCGTCTCTATTGCTGCATAGCCATGACTGTGTGCATTCACAATACATTTATACTGTGGAATGTGACCCACGTCACTGAGGAGTATACACACTAAACCATGATGTGGAATATGTGACACAGGTTACTCAAGGCCATACGGATGTCACCCCTGCACATCTGCATACATATGTCTGCTGCCTGGCAACTATGTCCACACATGGCAGACTTTTCAGTACACCATGCCCCACATGACATCTGTGTACCACACACATGAGGTGCATGGCTGACAGTGATGTCCAGCAGCAGCAAGAGAAATGTACTGTATCTGTGGCCTGCTGTGGTTGTCTGTGTATGTATGTGGATACTGTACAGGTGACTGCTGTCATGTCATGACACACTCATGATGTTCAACACATCTTATGTGGTCTATTGATGTTATGCCTCCATAAGCTGTGCACAGGCCTGTAGGATGTCTAGTGTTCCACATTTGCAATGTAACCATTACACAAAGGCCATATTTGGACCATGTGGAGCCAATGTATAACAGGGTGTACAGACAAACACATCTGTGTGTTGCTTCATGTGTCTGGCCATCCTCCATGGCCGTGTGTGAACATGTGTTGGCCAAATGATTGTGACGGCCGTCTATCTCACATGTCTGTGTTGTCCCATATGACATACACCCATAGATGTCATATGCTCCACTGACCACAGGTTATGCTGACAAAGGGTTGTATGTTTGGTATGTGGGATATGTTTTACAGGATGGTTAGTCAGTGTTGCAGCCGGCACACTACATGTCATGGACATGTCAGATAGCACATCACATTGTGAATCCTGTGTGCTGGCCATACCCCAGCTCACTGTGTAGTACTGTTTGTATACCCACATGTGTAGTACCGATATGTAGTACATGTTCCTACATTGAACAATACCTCCACCGTTGTATGCACAGCTGTCCACACATTTGGCAATGACAGTTTGTGAGGTTACATGCTGGTGTTTCACATAGTGTGAGATTATTGCATGTGGGTAGCCATTGTGGTGAATTGCAGATGCAACCTGTATATTGTGACAGGACCATACATTATGTGTACATGTGGTAAATGGCCACATGGTGAATAAGTCTGTGCATTAACATGCCTGATACATTATAACTGTCTCACCTGCAACAGGCTGCTGTCTTAGCGGAACACCAGAGGTACCTAAATAGGGGTGACACAGCACATCATTATCTATGCCTGTATGACAGCTACAGAGTGCAATGTGCATGTTAACACATACGCCAGTACAATAGGATATACTATGGAGTATGCACATGTGTGCATACACAGAGTAGCATACTATAGTATGCAGCATGTGTATATACATGCCTTGCATATGATGTTACATTACATATTGTACAGTGACACATGCAACTATATGGGATATGGTAGTTATATGTGCAGTAGTGACTTACCAGGCAACACCAGGCTCTGAGGTTGGGAGACACCCACCTCCATGATGTCTGCTAAGGCTTGTGAATGGTGTTCTGCAGGTGTCCCCAGGTTGACCAGTAGCTCCTCGGTATGTGTGAGTGGGGGCTGGGTCGGTGGCCCACTACCTGTTGCACCTTGTTCCATGGTGTTTGCATTTGCATGCTGTTTTGCCTGTCTAATTAGGTCTGTACAGTGTCTGTGCACCTGCTAGTATGTGCGGTTGTGGCCACTCACATCATTAACCCCCCTGCGAAGTTCCTGCCACAAGGCATCCCACTGCTGTGCATCCTGTGGCACATGGCTAAACAGGACATCATAGTTGTCATGTAGGTAAGGTATGAGGGCCTCATCCTCCAAGTGTGTATAGGCTGGTAGCCTTGCAGGTGGCATACCTGGAAGACATAATGATGGAGACAGGTCACAGTATCTCAGAGATGCACAGAGCTACAGCTGAACATACATGTTCATAGGTTCATAGGTTCATAGATCGGTACTAGGCTAACTGCCCTTGTGAGCCATTTTAAGCCTAGCTAATTATCCTTTGTGAGACTCAAACCCTGCATCTTGTGTTTGTAAGGCAAACACCTTAACCATTAGGCTACCCTCCCAACCACATCACATGTATTATGTCTAAATAGTTGTCTTTGCAAATCTACATGACACTGACACCACTGACATGTTTGTGTCACACACATGTGATACTCAATGGTGATTGGATATTATCACCATATATGTGTGTGTGTCACCTGATTACATTGCTCATACTCCATGTGGATGCTGTCTTGATATGGGCATGTCTGTTTGCCTGCACTGGTGTTCTTACCTATCAGCACATGCCTGGATGTGTCCACATTAATGCGGTCGACCTTGATGCTGTGTATATGTCACATATCAACACGTAGACTGCCTTAATTCACATGACCTGTGACACTGCAGACATGCACATGGAAGGTTATAAATATATGTGCTTTGCCATATACATCTACACAGCACTGCACAGCAGTTCAACATCCTGCCATGTATCGCCTGTGTTGCACATGTGATACACATGGGACACTGGCTAGCCTGATGGTATTTGCAGGGATGGTTATCAACTATAGCATGTACTGCAAAATTCAACTAGTAGGCTGTATGCCCTGGGCCATGTATGAGCCTAGGATGTAAGGTTACCTAGCTGTAGCCGACAGCCGGGTTTCTGGGGCCAGGTGTAGCAGTGCCACATAACTGATCCACAGGGTTAATGATACATTTACCATGCAGTCATCATGCCATGTCTGAAAGGGGGCAATGTGCAGCTGTGATGGACAGGGATGCATAGTATGGCAAGAGTATGTAATGTGTATGGCACAAGGATCTGTCCAGCATGTGGTGATCCTTGTACTAGGAAGGTGGATGTCCATGACATATGTATTTGAGTTCAGGATATGTACATGCAGCATGTCCAACATCACTTTGTTGGACATGGTGTTATGCAGGGTAGGCATCATGCTACATAGTGGAGGTGAGGATTGGGAAGGCTGGTGTCGGTCATCCAAACATGGCCAATACCCCTTAAAGGTAATATGTGATCCGATAGAGGTCACTTGTGTGATGGGTATGGCTGAACAATGATCTCCATATTCATGGATGGCACCCTGTCATGACTAGGGTTGCCAATTATGACTACCTAAAAGGTGTGTTGATGTCACTAACTCAGGAAGGACAACTGCCCAACTGCATCCCTTACACACAGTGTTCATTATGTTGACCACAGCCTAGGTGGTAGGTCATTGGTATAGGACTATTCCCTAGTGGTGACAATGCACTATGCAGCTGTCAGATTGTGCCCATATGTCACCCACCTCACCCACAAAGCCCCTTCTGTATGTTGTCCACAACACTGCGTCAGCTATTGCTCCTAGGTCATAGCCATTCACATACGTACATAGGCAAATGCCTTCCATTTGTCTGTGTGGTATGGTCTACATTGAGGGGGAGTACAGTGAATTAACCCCGTCTTACTGTAGCTGGCACTGGTGTGATATGCACATATTATGTAGACACCATCCGTAGTGTTGGTTCTGCCAACAGTGCATTTGCAGAACACTCATGTGACATACAGATGTACATCTAGTATACTGAGTGTAGGTGGAACACAATATGGATGATGATGTCATATGACCTGTCACAGTTATGATATGCAGTGTGAAATCATCCTTACTGTCATCTACATCTGTACTGCTGACATAAAATAGGTTGATTACAGTTCATGGCCTTTCAGACAAGAATCAGCAGGGTTGTAGTGCAGTACCTCCCATTATAAGTGGTGTCTCCACTTTGTGGGTTGTGATAACTGTTGGTGTGCACCATTCAGGGTGTACACAGACTGACATGAAGCTATGTTTTTCATGATGTGTATGTGTGGAGCACACTAATTTGCCATATGTGTATGATACAGCCAGGGATGTGGACGGGTCCCATGCAGCCTGAGTGCACCTTGTACCTGCATAGTTATGGTTACAGGGGCTCTGTAGTGTACATGGATATATCACTGTGTACCTGTTGGGGGGGCAGTGTGTTTATGTTATCCGACACCCTATCTGGATTGCTTATTCATGCTCAGCACTTGTTCAGAACATGTAAGCACTACATGAGCTACTAATTACTATGGCACTCAATCTTCCTCATTACCTACAGGTAAATGGTGTTTGTACATATATTTGCCACTTGCTTACAGTAACATTGCTCTTCTACTCACTTTCCTCACTTATCTAGAGGGAAATAGTTATATATGCAGGCATGTCCAAGGATCAGCTCCCAGTGTTCTCTGCTGTCTATCTGATTAATATGGGCATCCTGTGGCAAAGTAGAAATTGTCCCATGTACACAGTCAACCCTCTCCTCCTAACACCTGACACTACAACCTGTGAGAGATCCACTTATCTGGCCAAACTGGAGGTAAAGCTCTCTCCTACCACGACTGAACTTGACAGTCATGTGGGGAAGTTAAACATTTGCACCACACCACACCCATCACATAGTCTCAATAAATCTCCACCAAGAAAGGCCACACATAGTAACACAAAAACATTTGCGAAGCCTCTCAATAATACTCTGTCTAGGAGAAAGAGAACACCAAAGCAGAAATGCAGGCAGCCTCCATCCCCCAACACAACACCAATGACTTATAGCCCACAGACTCAGTGTGCCAATCAACCACAGCCAATAAGGTAAAGGAACGTACCCACCACACTAGTCATAGGTGACTCTATAGTCGACCACACTGATGTCCCACTCGCCAGGCTAAACAAGGTGATAGTTACTGTCAGCTGCCTGTCGGTTAACATGATCTGCAACATAACCTACGCACCCAGGTCACTCCACAACAAGTACAATATGACTCTGTCAATGTCCATGTTAGTGTGAATGCCCTGTGATGTACCTTCCTGGACTACATGTAAAGAGACATGGAATAGCTCTCCGATCTTGTAGCCCAGGCAGGTATGGCCCTCGCCCTGAGTAGCATTCTGCCATCATCCAGAATGATAACGCAGTACAAGGACAAAATGATTTACTTCACCAATTGGCTATGCTTCTGCTGTCATTCTAAGGGTAGCCAGTATCTGTCTGCTTGGAATGAAATGGTCAACAGACCACGATGCTTTGCCACAGGTGGCCTGCACCTGTCGGCCCTGAGATTCCGGATAATGGCTAAGGCTCATGCTGCTCCTATAGTGCCTTTTTTAGGCAAGGTTCAAATAACATATTCGCCACCATAACAGGGACAGGCAAGCAAAACCTGAGGGTAATGCTACTCAATGCTTGAAGTCTTAATCTCAAAATGCACTCACTCAAGGCACTCCTTGTAATGCACCACTTTGATATCTGTGCAGGGACTGGGACCTGGTTCAAGGCTCCTGAGAGCACCCCTGCACTACCAGCCTATTACCCATACAACACATTCCAGCCATGTAACCTGGACCGGAGCACCTATGGTGGAGGTGTGTCCGTATTTCCCGTGGATATCCACACATTCAGGCTAGTTGCTTAGCACAATGCATCAGAGGTTATCCAAGTGCAACTAACTCTGGCCATAAGAGTAATACAAATTGTAGCTTGCTACAGATCCACCACCATACCCCACAGTTAACAGTCCTCTCTTCTTGGTGTACTGGACATTAGGGTTCAACCAGACACTACTAATGTGCGACTGACATACCCCACCATTAACTGGGATAACTACACATGTACCAACTCATTAGGCCAATGCTTTCTGGGATTCCTCAACTCCAGTTGCCTGGATTGACCTATCCACACCACCACCAGGGGCAACAATATCCTAGACCTAGTCACTACTGACATGTGTGACTGGTGTTCCACACCTGGGGTTATCCCCTTGTTGGTCAGATCCGACCGTACGCTAATCACCCTTGTTATGCACATCCCACCTCTAACCCCTTTACGGAAACCACAGTACAATATTTCTACAAAGCCAACTTCAGGCTTCTTATGACAGCAGTAGTAAATGTCATGACACCCATGCAGATGGAAAATACAGTTACAACCGCTGAATTATACACAAATGCACTTTATAAGCACTTACACGACTGCATGGATCATGCCATCCCAAATGGAACCATAACGTTACCCCCCAGTAAAAGGAAGCCAATCTGGTGGTCCACTGCCATAAACAAAATGTACAAGAAGGAAGAGACTGTTGCAAATGAGAGTACAATCCCATGAGTGGGGGAGCTCCCTGTTCAGCCTCAGTAAGAATCTGATATCCCTTATAAGATCCCTCAAAGCTAGCTACATAAACATAACCACCACTAATTCCAAGGACTACCCCAAAGCATTCTAGAGGTATGTCACTAGTCTTGATGGTGATACCCACATCTGCTCTGTCTTACAGCAGTAAGGCATGAACATTACAGAACTGACTGATATTGGCAACATCCTGGCAGATAGGTTCAGTGCTAACTTTACACCCCTCTCAAACCCTAAAGGGCCCATATCTATACAGGAATGATGCAGAGTCCCTGTAATCACAACTACGCAGTTACACACTGCACTCTCTAAAGCCAAGAACGCAGCATCCATAGGAGCGTACAACATCCCAGGCTGCATTTTCCACTGACTTCAGAACGAACTGGCTCCCCACATAGGCACCATATTCAATAATAGCCTTGCATCAGGCATTGTGCCCCCTGAATGGCACACAGCAACAGTTATCCTACCCCACATAGGTGGCACCACAGCGGACCATGGGAACTATTGCCTTATGCCCTTGGCTAGCCTGTTCGGCAGGGCTATGGAGCACATCATCATGTATCACATTCACAGAAACATTGGTGGCCTCCAAACCTTTGAGCCCACCCAGTATGGAGTTGTTAGGGCAAGACCATGCCTCCTAAACCAGGTGGACTCCCTTGAGGCAGTTACCAAGGCATTAGATGAGGATAAGGATGTCCACACAGCCTACCTTGATCTCGCAAAGGCTTTCAACACCGTTCCCCATTCTGGTATTATCAACATAAACATCTACCTGCATATTAACCCCTACGTCATGAGATGTTCTGCAAAGTGGCTCATGGACAGAACCCACACAGGGAGGGTTGCATACCCTAGGTCCTACTGTAAAACTGTTACAATTGGCGTCCCCCAGGACTCGGTCATAGGACCCCTCATGTTCGGTATATGCTTCTATGAGGTACAGGCAAGCACAGGAGGACTTAGGCTGAAAAGGTATGCAGATGACTGCTAACTAGGGGCCATGATTGATTCCCCAACTGATACAGACAACCTCCATGAGGGTGTCACTGAGATGGATACCTGGTCTCAAGCTGAATGCCACAAGGTGCATAGACATCACCTTTGGATTACACCTATTACCCAGAGACTATCACATAGGTGGTAGTCCCCTACATACATAAGACATGATAAGGGATCCTAGAACCAAAGTAGATAGCATTCACTCATTTGATAACCATATTGACAATGTGATGTGGATATCTTTCTACGTGGCCTCCCTAATCTCTAATGGGTTTGCATCCAGAAAAAAGGCTGCCATTGTGCCTCTCTACTTATGACTTATGAGACACTCTAAAGGATACAACACCCCATTTGGGATGTACCTTATGAGACAATGGCAACAGCTTGAAACACCACACCATTACCACACCAAGAGGAATGCCGACCTCAAGCGGATGACGTATGCAGCCCAACTATAGAAACTCCAGCTGTACTCATTTGCATACCACGTACTCAGAGGTGATCTCTGCTGGACATACAAGGCCCATGTCCAAAACAGTATTGATGGATATGCTCCACATAAGCAAAGGCCCCTGACAGCCACATGCTCTGGGATATGTACCTAAATGCAACGATAACTAGGATGTGCTGGAGGGATAGATTCCTGACCCGGACACTCCCCATGCTTTGGAACATGATTCCAATGTACATCAGGCAGGGACCCTCACTAGCACTCTTCAAGAGAAACCTTGACGGGTGGATGGGAGACAGACATGTACCCCGGGGATCACTGCAGTGGCTCTGCTGTTCAGAGGCACAGGGAACTAACCTAGGGAGGTGGCGGATGCCAACACACTGTAGCTAGGTTTATACATGCCCTTGGCCAGACAGCCTAGTACCTACATATGAACCTATGGACCTATTACATGTCTTTTGTGCATAGATAATAAACTAGCTTTTCCATTTTACTTAGCTATCATGCTGATAAACTGTCTAGTGGCTACAAGTCATATGTACCCTGTGTATTGTAAATGCCAATCGGCATACCTGATGTTTGACTAACATAACAGTAATGATATGTAAAATGTTAGACATATCTGCCTACAATACTGTACATTACACAGTTTTCGGCACAATATCCCACAATGCATATCATAATTGCACAGTAGGCCCATCTTCGACATGTTATTCTCAGTTGTACACCCATACATATGCCTACTGTTACAGTATATCAACATATACTATCCCCTGTTATGGCACGTATGTGTTAGACCAACCCTGCCACTGACAGCGGCTGGATTGGAATTGTTGTGTTCAAAGTTCTTATATAGCATCCATTGTGGTGTATGGGGTGTTTACCTTGTGGCCTACAGCAGTACACACATATTTCTACGAGTGTTACTATGCAGAATGATACATCACTACAAGATACCTTTTCCACTATATGCAATGCGTACACTGTAATTATAATGGAACGGGTGCTATATACACTGACATACTGAGTGTTCTACATACCTTATTAGTAACCTGAGTTGTCATTGATGGTAATTTAAATCCTATTTGGTTTGTGTTACAATCCACGTTGTATCGTTTTGCTGGTATATACAGCTGGTTTGAATGTGTGACAAGCCATACTTTTATACTTAAATATCAGTTAACATGTGGTATCCTGCCACCAATTTGTGTTCCGAAGTAGATGATTACATGCACATCAGCTGTGCAGCTACACCATTAGCCAATAACATGGCAACAGTGGTGCATAATTAAATACCCCACTTGGGCATTATCCCTTTGCCTTACTTTCGAGGAAGACGGCCTGGATGTGTTGTTTGTGATGAAATGCAACAGCTATATGGAGACAAACAGAGATATCTTAGCTTCATGACCCCCGTGGATTGTGTGTAACGGCTAGAGGATGTGGTTCTACATGTGAGTCCAGCTGTTATATTTCTGAACAATGCTACTTATGCAGGGTTTGTTTGTATCTGATACATCTGCAAATGTTTACGTCTGACAAGGATGTTTGGGCAGCTCAAGGCTGTATGGCTATGCATAGAATGTTAGGTGGTTTAAAGTATGCTCACCAGACATCTTTGGTATACTGTACATTTGTATCATACTGTACTGTTAATCAGTAATTGGTAACACTCGCTGGTGTACGCACAGCCGTCTGAACCGGGGTTATTGCAACCAAACCCTGTAACATCTGCGGCTGTCGCATTGTACAACAGCAACTATTTCACATAGGGCCATGTTAGTGTGTCTCTGACAAGGTATGTTGAGGCTTCTGCAGATGTCATAGAGTGAGTGGATGTTTGTGATGTTATTACAGTACGTATTGTAATTGTTTCGGGTGTGGGGGAGATGTAGGTGGGTGTACATAGCAGATGCAAGTGTGTAGGAACTGCATTTATACAAATTCGATATGTGTGTGAGGGTTCCTTCCCTATTCAAAGACATATCCTTTAGTGGACTAATACTATGGTAACTACAGGCTGATTCATTAAGGCTTTGTTAATTGGTTCCTGTATAGCATGCAGTTGATGTTGGTCCTTCAATCCCTTCGGGAATACATCGGAATGTAATAAAGTGTTACTACATGAAAGCTGTCTCGTGTATTTCTGTCACAGATATTTGCACTCATTGGAGTTGTGTTGGTGATTGAACCTCTTTGGCTACGGTTGCCACCTTTTCAAATGGCCACAGTGGGACATTTGCAGGACACACATTGGATTTTAGAGGCCGACACATACCCATGGTCAGTACAAAGTATAGAACTTTACATTTATGCCTAAATAAAAGCTTATTCTTGTAGCAGTTTACATGCTTATCCTGTTTCTTGTTACATGTAGGTATGTTAGATACGGACATGACAATTTTATGCAACTATTACATTACAGTTTGGACATGACAAATGTCTTGGGATTGTAGGACATCAGTATTTGTAATCGATTTGGTCAGGACACGACCGTACATAGAGGGACTGTCCCTCACAAGGTGGGACAGGTGGTAACCCTATCTTTGGCTCATGTCCATAGCATATATTTGTAATAGTGTATAGGCATATACTCTCCATATCCTTTGTTCATTCGGTCGTGGAGGAATGTGTGATTGCTATGGTCCATGTTATACTCATATTTGAAGATTTCAACTGTTGTATACGGGATACCCATGGATTCCCAAATGCACACAATTCCGATGCCCACAGTACCGGTCCCAGACTCCTAAGCACCACAATACTGGACTCTCAGAGTTGCGGCAGTCAAACTCGCAAAAGTAACACAAATACAGAACACACACGCATGCACACAGACACACTGCTAGCCATCACATCCAGACAAACCTTCCTACACTACATATGAGCAGGTGGGGATGCCTCCTACATCCCCCATGTGCGTGGCTGTGCATCCCACACCACCCCTACTTTAATAATCTACCTCTGAGATAGCACATACAGACACACAAAGCAAACCCAGACCCACACATTACAGTCCCTCGAAAACACACACCACACTCAGAACACACACTTACACACACCACAGCAATCATAAACACACTTACACACAGTAACCTACCTGGACCGCAGCACCAGAAACACTAACTAAATGTCTCTTAACATCGGGATTGTGGAATTCGCGGTTCTGCTGTTTCGGTACTGTGGTCTTTCGGTCTTTAAGCCTCATGATTACGCGCGTCAGTATGTAAAGCATTCAGTATTTGGTAGTTATCCTATTTCTATGTACCTCCATGGTTGTGTAGATGTTGTTAACCTATCTATATATCTACGTATATATGTATATCCATATATATAGACATGTCTCTCTGTCTCCCTCTCTATCTCTCTATGTATGTTGAATTATATATACATATAAATATATATATATATATATATATATATATATATATATATATATATATATATATAGCATACATCTTTCATTGGGTACATGGCGGTTTGTCCTATTTACCCGGTATCCTCCCTTCTGTGTTTCAACCTGTCACAATACACACCTGCCGTTGGTACATCTCAGGTAGCTTAGTGGTAGGTTATTGTGATTTTGTGTACATGGATGCGTGTTCTAATCCTGGCAGTGGTCATTTTCCCTCTCAGAGCAGGGACTGGTAGTACAAGGGTGAATAACGCACATGGTAGCGGTTGTGGGCAGCTTTGCCTGTGATCTGCGCGATGTTTGGCAAGGGTTTGACCTGTGTTGTGCTTGTCCATGTAGTCATGTTTAAGCGCCGCCTACCAGCACGTACCGGTGCAATATCCCACTAACATGTGCTTAAAAGTGCTTTAATATCCTGCATCCAACATCCCTTATTCAGGACCTCAGAATTACGTGACAATCCTTGAAACCGGGACCATGAATACCACGGTCACTAGCTATACCACTTAGGCATCTGGGATATGTACAATTTCTATGGTGTTTAGTAGGTACAGTATACTACAGCCGTTCTTCAATACTGTAAACATATGTGTAAGTCGGTTGGTGTACATATGTATGATACCTGTTAATGTCATGTCCAAGTCAGGATTAATGGATATGCTCCACCTATGGGAAGGCATGTCACAGTGATCCACACACTGTAATGAGCTACACCTTGCCACAACCTTAACTGGAAGATACTGGAGTGACAGATTCCTGTCAGGGGTACTCCATATGCTTTGGAACTATATCCCTGAGTACATTATACGGAGCCCCTCAATAACACACCAGGGAATCCTTGCAGAGTGTGTGGGGAAGAGTGGATACACCCCATGGATCCCGCAATTGGCTCTGTTCCACAGAGAGACAGTTACATAATCAATGAGGTGGTGACAGCAGACACATTTTGGATAGGCTTATGAATGGCCTCGGGCAGTTAGGCATGTACCTACCTATGCGCCTATGAACCTGTACATACAGTATTGACACATGCTGATATATTAATTTACTGTTCAGGCATTGACCTTGTGCCAATGGCAGTTGTGTGTACAATAGTTGGGGGCTGCCTATGTAGGATGCACACAGTAGACCACCTATACATGACAATTTACAGGTGGTCGTGTGTGTGTACCATCCATGTTTACTGTGTGTGCAGGTGGAGAAGGGTCAGTCCGTAGGGGCCTACAGTGTCAGTGTGTATGCTATACATTCCCTCTTTGCCAAGGCATGGGCATACTGGGCACGCCTCCGTCTGCCTATTGGGGCTGGCACAGGGCATCCGTGGTCTGAGTCCCTCTGTGCCTGTGGTGTCCTTGGAAATAGTGTTGGGCTGTGAGGGCCTTCACCATTCTGTCCCTGCTGCAGCTGTTTCCACGGAATCATATTATGTAGCATGGCACATACTATGAAGATATGGGCACATGTGCCTGGAGAGTACTGCAAGGCTACATCAGATGTGTCCAAGCAATGGAACCATGATTTCAGCATCCCATTCACACACTCTATGATGACTCTGGTTTGTGCGTGTGCCTCATTATGGTGATCTTGCATGGGTGTGTGTGCATTTCTGATGGGAGTCATCATCCATGGTTCCAGTGCATAGCCAGCATCCCCCACCAGGTGACCATATGAGATGTGCCCCTGGCAAATACCCGATACAGCTGTGAGGTATGCCAGATATGGGACTTGTGGTAGCTTCCAGGGATGCCAGCACACATATCCATGATGATGCCCTGGGCATTGCACATGACCTGGCAGTTGATGGAGGGGTATCCCTTGTGGTTTATGCAGCACCTAGCCTGATCACCGGGTGGTAACTTGATGTGCATGTGCGTGCAGTCTATTGCACCCAGTACCTCTGGGTAGTCTGCCACATGGTTGAAGAGACGCATATTGCTGGCCAACTCCTCCTGTATTTGGGGGAAGTATATGTGCTCACTGTCATGTGGTAACATGGCATCCAGGAACTGGTGGAGTACCCTGGATGCTGATGCCTGTTAGATCCCCATGATATTTCCAGTTGGCCTTTGAAAGGTACCTGTGGCTAGTATTCTCAAGCTTACACATACCTTTGTGTCCACTGGGATGGGTTCCCCTCTGTTATTTCTGTATCTGAGGTGTGGCCAGCAGCTCAACAATTTGCTGTATGGTGTCCCTGTCAAATGCTCTACTATATCCAGATCATCTAGCCCCTGGTAGGTTACCCTAGGTCTGAACACTCTTCTCCTCCTCCAGTGACAGAGGTGGTTGTCAGCATCATCCTACATACCACCTTCAGTCTCCAACACATGCTGATGAATCAAAGCTATGGCAGCTCCTAACATGTACATTTTAAAAGTTCCCCATCTGTTTACACCGATGGTGCAGTGTTTGGGAATACACAAGTGTATGTGACGTGCCTTCACACTTTATACTATTGTGCTTTGGAAGTTGCTGATGTCATTGGGTGTACATGTAGAATCCCAGCTGCAGGGTATCTTACTTATGGGTTTTACCACAGGTACTGCTATTGTGAGGCCTTTGGTGTTGAATTACACTTGGCTGCCATGGATCATATCTTGCCCTTGCCTTCACTTTTCAACCATATTCCCCTCCCATTGTCAGGCATGCATCCAGGATTGTGTTGCAAAATGTGTTCTGTAGCTGATCTACTGAAGGTTTGCTTTATTCTGCTGTGACAGTTCTCTTTTCTTTGCAGTCCAGAAGCTCTCTTTTCCTGTTCTGCAGGTTGCTGCTAGCAGCCTTGTTAGCTACCGTCAATGGCCCACTGTGAGTTCCTAGGTGATAATTACTCAGTTGTACTCCAATTACCCTGTTGTGGAATTTCCTTATTGTCTTCCTGTAACCTTCCTGTTTCAGCTGTGGTGCGTGCCACGCACAGCCGTTTACCGGGTTTCGAGAGCGTTGTCATCCACGTACACATGCACTTTCGGTCACCTTGTGTGATCTCAGCTAAGCAAAGCTATGGCTACTTCCACACCCCTATCCTGTGGCTTTGCTTAGCAATGGACAACTTGGATTAGCAATGCTTCAATGTGCTTACAGCTACGGTGGCACACCCCTCTCCCGATGTCATGTTTACCTCCAGGCCACTCCTCGGTGTTGTACCTCTACGCCGTGTGGTACAGCCTTACGCTGGCAAGGCGTTTGTGATTCAGTATTACTTGCCTCATTTGCATGGCATTGACTACTAATTCCTAGTTACTGTGCCGAACACTGTCACAGACCCTTAGGAACCCTTGCACCATGGTTGTGGTGTAGCATGCTTGCCATTGACTATTATGGGGAATTCATGACTTGTGTTACACTGCAGTTTTTTGACATCTAAATATATTTTCGTTATGATCCCATTTGCGCACCGAAGCACTGTGGGTTTTCTTTACGTTAGTGTGGCCATGGCGGTAAATGTTATTTTTTATGTGTTGTGCATGTAATTTTAGGCCATTGGCTATATATCTAGCCACTGGCATATATTAACATTATCATATGTAAGTTTGGTCTGCTTTCATGGCTCCAATGTTATGTTTGGGAAAATGTAAACCTCTTTTTTGGTTTACATTTCTGTATGCTTACGCTACACCTGCACCACTTCATGAATCGCTATGTACCTTCATTTGCATGCTACACTACTGTGCATGGGGTGATTAGCATACATGCGCCGGGAGCTGCGCAGCTCTGGCGTACACTGGTAGTGCACATGGAATTGGCTCATACCTGAATCGCTTGGCGGCCATATTTGGCATTAGAACGCCTATGCTACACCTGCGCCTGGCACAATCTTCATTAATCCTGGGGAAATACTTTATCTACGGGCTACCACCAGTCACAATTTTTAATAGCTCTACTTCATGTACAAAATAATCTTGCTTAAAGATGACCTAGACACCCTCATCATTTGTTTTTTAACTGTATACAGTTTCATGTACCTAAGATACACACGTTTGAAATGTAATAACCTATTCCTAAATGTTTTGTTAAATATTTGTTGAAATGTATCAATACTTTCACTCTTAGAAATACATATAAGGAATGTGCTTTGACAGTTGGGATCAGCTTCAAAAATTAGTTTATTCCAAATAATCTGGAAAATCATGTAATTTACTATCACCACCCTCCAAGTCAAAAATATGTCATCATTAAATTGAAAAAAGCATGATATGTGACCCCAATACTAAATGGTGAAGATATATTGGCTCCCCCCAATACCAGTGCTAGCTTAGTGAAACTGGGGGGCAGTGGGCATATAGCTGCAACTATTGCTACTGTGCTGTGCATTTTGTCCTGGGAACCTGAAAACAAATGCTGTTCAAATAATCACGTATGAGTCAAATAGCTTCTGTATCATGCAGTTTATTATCACTTAGATGTGTACACTGTTCAAGATCTGAATCTTAGAATATAACGGTGTAAAATGAAGTTATGCTATTTTTATTTAATAGCTGGCTTAAACTGGCCTATCACTAACTCTTAGCAGGCATGACCCAGGTCACTAGGCAAGGGTGAGGACAATATATGTGGACAAGTGTCAGGCAATCTTATTTGTGGAGAAAACCTGAGGATCCAGAGAAACCCATTCAGAAACAGGGAGTTCATGTAAAGTCCACAGCATGATCAAAGGTCAGGACTAAACCCTTACGAAGTGATCATACGCTACTGAGTTACCCTTGTTAAGTAATATAATTAGTTTTACCTGAAGCCTACTAGAATAGCATTATGTTTAGCATAAGAGTACTTGAATTGTTCTGTCATTCCAGTTACATAGCTTCTGCAGGTACAACTCAGTCTGTAGAATAAAAATAATAAAAATAAATAAATAAAATTACTGCTTCCTGTCTGTAACTTCATATTTCAGCTACCCCAAACCCATTCTTCCATATCTCCTCCAATAAACCTCATTAGGTGGGTGGGCTGGTCCAAGGACCACTTTGAGCCATTACCCAGCCCAGAGGCATAAGTGCAGATAAGTTAATATACTGATATATGACAGTATAATGTGGTTACATCTACGAGCAACACTCAAAATAATTAAAGCTTATATACTTACCTACAGTCTGTGTAACAATCAGGAAATCATACAGACTTCTTAAGCTCAGTTTTTCAGACATATGTAATGTGCTGAATTATCAGGGAGCCTCAGTGAATACTGGCAGTATGCCTGAATAACAATTTTCTGTGTTTTTTGCTGTGTTGCTTGTGTAGATGCATAGTTTGCTTAAAGTGGGTAGAGTATGAATTATTTTCCTTTAGTCTCCTTCTTCCTATGTCTTCCATTTTAGATTCTTCAGTCTCTGTTTTTTGAAAATATTCTAATAGTTTGGATCTCCAGAACTGTAAGCAGAGTAACCCACATCTGATTTCACAGCACAACCAATTAAGTTGTGTTTATAACATCCAAGAGGACAGACATCTGTGTAATGTCACTATACCATTGGGAATTACATTTTCTTTTTTTACAAAGTGGAATGAATCGTCCTCCTGAGTTGATTAGAGGATAACTTGCATATCCAGTTATGTGCATGTGTGAGGTAACAAACAGCCCCTAACTCTGGGTAGCTGCAGTACAGACCCCTTTTTTTGGAATCTGGTGTGGTGTAACAGCTCTGTTAGATGTGCTACACCATGCCAAAGTATTTTGGACTCCATCCCATGTTTTTATGTTTCTATGGCAGTTTCACCTTCCTAAGTGTGTTTGCTGTTGAAACAGAGGCGTAGGGAGGTATCTATAAGAGTGTTTTCACAGTGTGTTCTTGCATGCTGGCACACTTCTGTGACATAATGACAGTGATGCAATATCATGGCAAAGACCCACGGAAACATTGCAGAGATTTGCAAGCAGAGAGAAAAGACTACAAGATAAAAGTGCTTTTGCCTCCAGCAACTAAACAAAATAAAAGTTTGCTGACAAGGAAACAAATATTATTTCAATGGTATGAGGATGTGCAGATATTTTATTTTGCTTGTTGTTGTGCGTTTTGTGTTTCAATGCACTCTTGTTTAGCTTGCCTGGTGCAGTTATCCTGAAAGGTAACTTTTACAGTCATTCTAATATGACAGCTGAGTGACTTTTTAGCATGAATTGTAAGTGCTTCAGCTGATGTTATTATTTATCATTGCAAGGCTTGATAAAACAGTGTGAATATGTTTTATGACTCAGGAAGTAGGGTTTTTATGTAAAATAGCAATATTTCATATACATTTGTAGGGGTGACTCAATGTGAAGTACATGAAAAGTATAAGTAGCTGTACATGAATTTCTTGCTTATGATCTTTGTGCTTGGGGATTATTTTAAACATTTCTATATCCATGTCAGTGTGTTAGTCCTGAGTATATATTGACCTAAAATGCCATATCATCAGTCTTTTGCAAAATTCTCCTTACATATCAGCCACAGACATGGAAATGCATTTGTAGTCATAGTAACCTCTGCTGACAATTGCCTTAAACATTAAGGAATGGATTCCAAAACAGTATGGAGTGGTGTAAAGCACCCAGCTTGAATTTTATACCACTCTTGATTGCAAAACCAAGGGCTCTGTTATCCTCTATTTGATGTATTCTAATAGGGAATGGCACACCCTATACTCAGTTCCAAAACTAATTTGGCATTAAATGTATAAGGCCTCACTCTGCTTGGGCTCAATCCGCTCCCCTACCCTACCCCCAATTCCCACTCACCCCCACTACACCTAAACTTAAACATAACTAGCCACTCCCATTACAACACATCAACCTATCCACAGTGTACCCTAATTAAATCAATAATGTCTCACTAACCAATCACATAATCCTACCTAAGCCCTATCCACTACACTCAACTTCATCTTGTAACCTTTAAATATTTTGTTTCCCACTTAACCATTTCAAACTACCATCCATAGTTATTTTATTAATCGCTTTAACCAAACAGCTAAACTCTTCATACCACAATCCCAATAATAATAAACTATCAAGAACACAAAACTATGCATCTATCTTTATAAAATTAAAATGTTATCCCTACAAATAATAACATTTATAACTCTTTCCCTAGCTGCTCACTTAACTTCCTACACACATTGAAAAATATCACCACTCAACCAAAAATCCACAATTCCTGCACTCCTCCAAGTACCATCAACAAACTTCAAAATAGCATCATCAATTTTCAATATTACTCTCTTAGATCATTTCACATTTAAGATACCCCCAATAGAGAGCCCACAGCATAGCTCCCTTAGGGTGCATAAAGCCATCACTACCTTCCTCAACATTAGTTAACACAGAATTATATTTTCTAATTAGCAGTGACATACATCCACCCCCAGCCCCACAATTATCTCATTCTCGCCCAGCAAACCATCCTCTCAACCTCATAATATAATAAACTCACCTTGGAAAAAATCCAATCTATTACTAATAAACTTAAATATCAGAAGTCTCATCAACAAGGTTCAAGACTTTCATGCCCCACTCTGTCTATATTCACCTGACATAGTTGTACTAACAGAAACTTTATTAAAACCATAAACTGAAGATAATGAGGTTATTCCCCCAGTTATGACATTCTCAGACAAGACAGGAAAGGGAAAAAAGGAGGAGAGGTAGCCATTGTTTTCAAAAATAACCTACCACTACAACACCTAAGCCAAATCATCCCAATTTTCAATAACTCTGAGATTTTATTTGCAAAAATAAAAAATGAATAATAACAAACACCTAGTCTTAGCAGGGATATATGTCTCACCTGGGAAGAGTCTCACTACTTTAGAGAGCATACTTCAATGGACCACAAAAACCTTTTCCCAAGAAACAATAATAATGGGTGATTTTAGCTTAGACTGGTATACCTGTAACACAGAACCTTACCAGTCATATAAACCTCTATGGATTTACACAGCTTATACAAAATGCTGCTCGAATAGATAAAAATCAAATAGGGAATCTATCATTGACTGGACTCTTACTAACAAAATCTCATACTATCAAAATTCAGGCTGTCTCCCTGACAGCCTAAGCGACCACTCACCTACCTTCCTACTGAGACAAAAGAGAAATATTTCCAAAACTACTGTTTACCACCAAACCCGAAACAAAAACAGTCTCAATCCCCAGACTCTAGTGACCACACTCAGCCAATGCAATGGGTCTAGTCTAAAAGAATTACTCCTCAGCACAGCCTTTGAATATTTCAACAGTACGTTTCTAAATGTCCTTAATCACTTCTCACCCCCTAAGACAGTCTGAACTAAAACTAATATCACTCCCTGGCTATCCAAAGAAACTAGAAATCCTCTCAGACTTAGAGATAAAGCCTGGGAACAATGGAACACCACTAAATCTCTACAAAATTGACTAACATACGAGCCACTCTGAAACAAAGCCAAAAACTCAAATCAAGATATATAAAAAAATTACTATACCAAAATACAAATAAGACATCAAAAAAACCCACACAAATTCTGGTCATCTATCAAAACTATTCTACACCCAGGGCAGGCATCTTCCCCACCATCCACAACCACCCCAAACTCAGATACAACTATTCTAACAATTTAACAAGTATTTCACTGAGAGTATCCTAGCACTATCCAAAAATAACTGTTCCCCACCACAGACTTTATCATTATTAGAAAATAGGAACATTAGTATCTTCTCCCTCCATCCTGTCTCAACAAACACGAGCAAAAATTGATAAAACAATTGTAACCAACAGACATTGCAGCTGACAATCTCCCAACAGAATACCTCAAGATGTCAGCTGATGCTATAACCTACCATATATTAATTCTAATCAATAGATCACTCACTAAACCTCAAGTCTCAAACCTCTGGAAAGTCTCTTATATAATCCCCCTCCATAAAGGAGGCATTTCAACAGATCTATCTAAGTAGAGACCTATTGCTTTTGCCTATTGTATTATCTCCTCTATCAAAAATCTTACAAAGGTGCCTACATTCTCAACTAATGCGGTACCTCTAAGACAATAATCTATTATGTAGCTGCCAACATGGTTTTGCACCTAATCATAATAAAACTACCGCCCTCTTAAGCTTCACTAATACAATCAGCCTACATAGGAGTGAAGGCAAAATGGTTTCAACAGCCTTCCTCGATATGTCCAAAGTATTCAATACAGTCTCCCATCAAAAACTTCCAACTGTCCTTTCCAACCTAAATGTTAGTTCATCTGCTCCCTCTTGGTTCCAAAGCTACCTAACTGACTGTCACCAAGCAGTAAAGTGGCCACAAGACATCTCTTCACTATTGCCAGTCACATTAGGGGAACGACAAGGCTCCATTCTTGGCCCCCTTCTTTTCAACATCTTCACCAAATCTACAAATTCCCCAGGTGACACTCTCTGCTCTAGTTATTGTAGCCAAAATCTGGAACTGCTTACCTCTGAAACTAAGAACTTTAAATAATATCACCCACTTTAAAAAAAAATGCTCAAAGACCAACTGACAAACAAATGGCATTTCCCATGTAATTTTCCAGGATAAAATATACTTTTCCCTATTTACTTCTACTATCCATGACTATAACATTACCTTCCTATTGCTTAACACACTCTAAGAATCTATTAACCATTTCTGAAATCATGAAATCGCTCCCCGGGATTCATGAAGCTTGGTGCAAGGACGGCGTTAGACTTGCGCCTAACATGCGGCATAGAGATGGTGCAGCAGTGCCACATGCATATTAATGATGGCGCTCTGCCGCAACAGCCATGTGCATAGGAAACGTGCGCGAGTGCAGGGGGCGTGTCTAAGCACTGCATGGAGGTGTGAACATGTCGGCTGCAGACGCGCAACCTAAAATGCTGACTAGTACAGCCCGCCTCTAATAATAATCACTCCTGTCAGTGTCCGTGGATATTGAAATGTATGCAAAGCATACAAGACAGTTCCATGAACACAAAAGTAAAAAGTAAACATAAAGGCACGTAGCTGAATATTGAGTCCCCGTCCCTCGAACAAATGACATTTAAAACCCGGTGCCCGTATTCCATTGTAGTGTTGATTGCTATACCAAGTGGAAGCGAAACACAGCATGTTAGCATGCTGCCACCCTATGCTAAGCCTAGCCCAATGGTTAGAGTTACCACCTATCCCACTTTGTGAGGGATAGTCCCCCTCTGGGCAGCTGTGTCCTCACCAGCAATATTAAAATGTTAAATGTCCTTCGATTGTACGACATAATTATGTCACATATTTTATGTAATAGTTCCATAACATACATATATCTGTATGTAGAATACCTAAATGTTACAGGAAACAGAATAAGCAAGTAAACCGCAACAGCAATAAGCCTGCATTCAGGCATAAAACTAAAGTACTATCCTTTGTACTGTCTGTGGGTATATGTTGGCCTGTAAATTCTGATGTGTGTCCTGAAAATGTCCCACATCGGTCATTTGAAAAGGTGGTAACCCTTACAAACGTGCCGAAAATCACAAACTGGAGAAATAAGCAAAACCAAGCAGGTGAACACTCCCAGGATCAGTTTAATCTCTACAATAACGTGAGCAAAGTACAAAACCAAGCTTTCGGTGAGCACAGTGTCCCACCTTCATCAGACAAATTCACAAGCCAACAGACCTAGTTTATATACAGACAGTTAATTGATTAATTACGTACAATTATAAAAACTACCTATTAAATTAAAGGAAATTCACTTTTACATAATGTTAAGACCTAGGTCAGCAGAACAAATGCAGCTTTTGACCATCTAATACCCCTTCTTTAATTTAAATGTAAAAGTTAAAATACACTTTCATATGCATAGAACCATATTTATGTGTGCATGTATATTACAAAAAACACACATACCCATACGCACACCCAAAAGTATATAAGGGGATTATTCTATGCATATACACATATACACATATGTATACACACATATATATATGTACATATGTATACATACACACATACACATATCCATGCACGCACGAATATGCATGCACCTAAGTGTATCCATATAAACATCTCAGCACACATACACACACTTACAAACACATATGCCATCACATACGCATATAAATCCTCGATTGTGTGTGGCTGCAATACATATCTATTTTGAATATTAAAATGTAAAATATAATAAATATATTAAATATATTAAAAACACGTTGATTAAATCAGAACATTACATCACATATAAAAAATTTTTATATATATATATAATCAAATGTAAATATAAATAAAACCCTAAATAAAGATTTTATACAAAAAATACTAATGCTCATCTATTATTTGACAAAAGTTTCAAAACTGGAACAACAGAAACAAATTCATTTAAACCTGGGTTGGTGTATGCCCATGTTCTTAACTGCCAAAGGACCACTTAAATTATCAGTTAGAAACTTCCCTAAAACTGCAAATTTAAAACAATGTCCTGGACTGGCAACAATATGCCTAGCCAGTGCATTGTTAACATCTTGTTTGGTTATTGCATAAATATGCTCATAAATCCGCTGTTTAAATTTTCTTTTTTTGACATAAAGCTGCATATACAACTCCAACAGACTCACAACTAAACTTCCCCATTATTTTATATACCTTGTCCCTAATTCTAACCTTTGACTCAGTAAGAATATACTTACATTGGTTGCAGCAACCACATTTCTTGGTTCCTCCAATGCCTTGATTAGTGGGCTTTGATTTAGATTCGCGCATACTTTTTAAATTTTGCCCTCTTCTAAAAGTAATCTTTGGAGTTTCTCCTAGTCTTTTTGTTAGAAAAGTATCTTCAGTAATAATGGCCCAACATTTGTTGAGTACTTTTCTGATTTCCAGGTGATCAACTGAATATGTACAGAAAAACCTCAAATCAGATTCAACTGAATAAACATTTGTGGAACTTAATGTGGAAGGAACTTCAGAAACATCATCCAAAACCATGGAGACCATCCTGGCCGCCCGTACCATCTGTGCAGGAATGCATTAGTGTAGGTAGGCTTACGATAGATGAAACTCTGATACCTACATTTCTTCAAGTCTTTCCTGACAAGAATGTCAAGAAAGCTAATACTTAATTCTTGTACATTATGTGTAAATTCCAAACTGTGAGGGAATCTAGGAACTTAGGTATAACTGATGGACAAGCCTTCCATATAAAAAACATGTCATCCTGGTACCTAGTGTACCAGGTGACTGAAGACTTAAAACAGGGGTCAGTAAATAGAACATTCTTTTCCCAATAGGCTAGTACCCTGACTAGCTCCCTCCGCAGGGTGATCCCATCGCCACTCCTGATTTCTGCAGGTAAATGTTGTTATTAAAGGACAAAAAATTATTACTTAATACAATCTCAAGTAAGGTCTCAACTACATAAATCACATTGTCATCTACTTTCCATTCAAGTAGAAGTTCACGTATCCATTGGATACCTAACATCTGATATAAGTCCTTAATATCCACTGTCAGAAACCAGGAGTTAGCGGCTATTAAAGGTCTTAAAATACTGTCAATGTATTTAGCACAAGGAATGGTAATGGAACCAATCTTGGGGCTACAACATTCAAATATCTTCTATTAAACCTCTTATCTTAGCATAAGCTTTATTAACTTCATTGATACTGGAAATTTGGTACCTATCAGTTTCTAACAACAGAGTCATACTTTGGATATACACACATTTTTTCATAAAAACCAAACCACCTTCATTACCCTGATGTTACAATTTTTCAGTAATTCCAAAAACTGATTTTCCTCTCTTGTGGTGTTATAATACCTTTTACTAGAGGGGTGGTTGGCCTTAAGTGCTCTAAAATCATATTCACACATCTTCTCGAATAAACAAAGGGTGTCATGCAATGGGGGGTTATAAACACTAGGAACTCTAAGTGTACTTGAGTGAGAAATACTATTGCCCATTAAGATTTTCAAATTTAGTTTTCTCACGAATAATTTAAGGTCAACCAATATTTTGACCAAATCAAATGGCTTATCAGGTACGAAAGATAACCCCCTAGAAAAAAATTCAACCATGTCAGAGTCAATATGAAAGGAGGTGTAATTATAGATTTTAAAGTCCCTTTTTGAGTCTGTGATGACCTCTAAATCAGAAAACCGGTCGATCATCTCTTGCGCTGACCCTTCCGGTTCTTGTAATTGTTCTGATTGGTCCTGCTCTGACCATTTATTTGTTTGTTCTTTCCGTTGTTGTTGCCCCTGGAAAAACCATGCTGGTGGGTTCCATTAACACAGTTGTTAACTGCATCCTCGTCAAATTCATCCCTAATGTCATTATCAAACCGTGAGGTATTAGAGTTAGGAGGTTTCAATGGCTCTTGGTTCCCATGAGACTCTTGAAATACCTCATCTTGATTACTGGATGCTTGATGGTTACTAGGTGGATTTGTCCTGTTCAAACCAGTACTCTCTGTTTTGTTAGCCAATAGTGGTGGTCGTAATGTCTCTACTAATTTTCTTTCTTTTGTTGCTAGTGAGTCCTATAGTTGACGGTCGAGGTTCCATTACCATTCCTTGTGCTAAATACATTGACAGTATTTTAAGACCTTTAATAGCCAAACCTGGTTTCTGATGACAGTGGATTAAGGACTTATATACAGTCATACCCCAGATGTTAGGTATCCAATGGATGAATGGAAAGTAGATGACAATGTGATTTATGTAGTTGAGACCTTACTTGAGATTGTATTAAGTAATAATTTTGTCCTTTAATAACAACATTTACCTGCAGAAATCACTAGGTACCAGGATGAGCCTACCTACTCTAATGCATTCCACTTTTTTTCTGAGTTTCCATCCTGGCTACCAAAAGAAGGCCGTAGTTAAAGGCCAGATGATTGAATGACACAAAATCAGAGGTTATTACTAAAGTTCCACAAATGTTTATTCAGTTGAATCTGATTTGAGGTTTTTCTGTACATATTCAGTTGATCACCTGGAAATCAGAAAAGTACTCAACAAATGTTGGGCCATTATTACTGAAGATACTTAAATCAAAGCCCACTAATCAAGGCATTGGAGGAACCAAGAAATGTGGTTGCTGCAACCAATGTAAGTATATTCTTACTGAGTCAAAGGTTAGAATTAGGGACAAGGTATATAAAATAATGGGGAAGTTTAGTTGTGAGTCTGTTGGAGTTGTATATGCAGCTTTATGTCAAAACTGCACCGCTTTTTACATTGGAAAAACAAAAAGAAAATTTAAACAGCGGATTTATGAGCATATTTATGCAATAACCAAACAAGATGTTAACAATGCACTGGCTAGGCATATTTTTGCCAGTCCAGGACATTGTTTTAAATTTGCAGTTTAATTTGTTTCTGTTGTTCCAGTTTTGAAACTTTTGTCAAATTATAGATGAGCATTAGTATTTTTTTTATTTATATTTACATTTGATAAGGTTTACATATATTTTATATCACATATATAAACATATATATATATAAAAATTTTTTATATGTGATGTAATGTTCTGATTTAATCAACGTGTTTTTAATATATTTATTATATTTTATATTTTAATATTCAAAATAGATATGTATTGCAGCCACACACAATCGATATATGCATGTGATGGCATATGTGTTTGTAAGTGTGTGTATGTGTGCTGAGATGTTTATATGGATACACTTAGGTGCGTGCATGGATATGTGTATGTGTGTATGTATACATATGTACATATATATATATATATGTGTATACATATGTGTATATGTGTATATGCATAGAATAATCCCCTTATATACTATGTGTGTTTTGTAATATACATGCACACATAAATATGGTTCTATGCATATGAAAGTGTATTACATTTAAATTAAAGAAGGGGTATTAGATGGTCAAAAGCTGCATTTGTTCTGCTGACCTAGGTCTTAACATTGTGAATTTCCTTTAATTTAATAGGTAGTTTTATAATTGTCTGTATATAAACTAGGTCTGTTGGCTTGTGAATTTGTCTGATGAAGGTGGACACTGTGCTCAACGAAGCTTTTGTTTGTACTTTGCTCACGTTATTGTAGAGATTAAACTGATCCTGGGAGTGTTCACCTGCTTGGTTTTGCTTATTTCTCCAAAGGTGGTAACCCTACCAATGGTCAGAGCATTCACCCAATATCTGCCCATTTGTGGTCCAAGTTGTCCTTGTCTGGATGGCCCAAAGATGAATGGGTATTACCCGGGTCTACCTACCATGTCATGAAAGATAGGTATCTGCACGTACCTATGTGTGTGACGTACAGCATGTGGAAGATCAAAAATGCCACGGTAGTCCCCACAACCATATTTGTACCAGAGATATGTAGTGTATGCAATGTGTTTGGTCATATGTGCCATAAGCTGTGAACCGGAGAAGGGATGGAGGGTTAGTGTGGAATATGGGGGTGGGGGTGACGGGTAATGTAATAATTCACCAAGTGTATACTGGGTAGGATGCACAATAAGTGAACTGGAGGTGTACGATGGAGCAGTGGGTGAATCAGAAAGAAAACAAAAGAGCAAACATGTACATCCACAATACAACCTGACAAGCCATACTGTAGAACACAATCCCACAAATGTATGAATATTAATAAGTACGATATACATGTACAGAAACGTTAGCGGCTCACACCCACATAATGGTCTTGTCTGAACACAGCCATCCAACCCCAACACACCTGGATACATAATTGAATACCCATCATCCCCTCCACAGCACACCACCCACCCCCCTCCTGAACGTCCACCAATACCACCCATACTCGGGCTGCTAGCTTGGCGCAGACATATCTGCCCGTAATGACCCCTTCTTATATCTACTAGCCAGTCTCACCCTAGGCAGTTCCAGGATTGCAAACTATTTAGCCCTTGCATATATAACTCTACCTCATTTTCATAAATCCAAAAGAATCGAGGTTATTGGTCCGTAAAATTTTTGGATATCCCTCATGGGATAAGTATCTGTTCGAAAGAATAGACGTGGTGGCATGACACAATGTCCAGTTCCGTAAACATCTGGACACATGTGGTATGAGCAGTAATTGTCCCCAACCCTGCTCAGCCTCCAGCCAGTCCTGCAGAGCCTATGACCCTGGAGTAAACACCTAACCGTGATGCACGTCTCCCCACGGGAATATATACCTTACATATCTTCACATGAAGCATCCCCATAGCCATCTTCCAAATAGTACATGTCCACGAATTGTATAGCCCGTCCAGGTTCCTCATTGTAATGATGCACACGACCCTTGTATACAAATGGTACAGGTACCTCCCGTATGCGGTTATTCATATACATGGCCATGTATAACTCCAGATATGTAGTCATATCTATACACGTACATCGGTTTATTCGCATAGCTACACGTCACACATACATGCATATAGGTAGTTGTCACGTATGTGTCTAACCCATAAACATGTATACTTGCAAATGTATACATATGCATTGCAGAAACATATGCATAATAACATGTACACCACCCGACTGTCACATTTGTCGCTAGTACCGTGGAATGGCAGTAGTAGAGTCATATACCCCATTTTCAGTTCATAGAGGACATATCACGGATGGTTTAGTGTAAAACCCAGCGACTATGGTGTACCTGTTCCCAGGCCCAAGCCATGCAAGGGCTAATTTTATATGAAGGTCACAGCAACAGCAGTCGGATATAGAGTGATTAAGGCGCTGTAAAGCAGATGTAAGTAGGGTTGCCACCTATCCCACTTTGCGAGTGACGGTCCCTCTTTGGGCAGTTGTGTCCTGACCAAAGATATTGCAAATGGCAAATGTCCTGGGAATGTAGGACATAATTATGTCCCATATTCCATGTAATAGTTGCATAAAATAGTTATTTCTGTATGTAAAATACCTACATGTGACAAGAAACAGAATAAGCAACTAAACTGCTACAAGAATAAGCTCTCATTTAGGCAAATGCATAATGTTCTATCCTTTGTACTGACCGTGGGTATGTGTCGGCCTGTAAGGTCTGATATGTGTCCCCAATATGTCTCACTGTGGCCATTTGGAAAGGTGGCAACCCTAGACGTAAGCGGATATGCAGGCATGCATGCGTGATGGTATGTGGTGGTCATTCAACAGTATGGGTAATTTAAATAGGCATGTATGTGTATATGCATGTGTATGTACAGACAGGTATAATATATAACTAGTTATACATACATATATATATATATATAAAGAATGAACATGGTCACAATATAGCAGTCATAACGAATGTAAAGGGGAAAAAGCAGCGGATCTCCCCATAATATTTAGTGCTGTCATATCAAATTGGCCAGAGAGGCCTCTGCATCCCCAACCACAGGTAGGATGCTAAACGTAGAACTAACTTAGTCCACGTGCTATGTCTGACCTTCAAACAAGTACAGGGCAGTCCCAGTCAAAATTCGTACGAGCCAAAAATCAGAAGACTAATTGAACAACCTGTCCATTATATGAACGTATGTCCCAGGACCATAAGCTTGGGACGTCTGAGTCTTGGAGTGAGCCAACATATGGGACATGTCTAAAGCAGTAGGGAATGACGCATGTGTAGTAGTGCGGTTTTCCCAACAGGAAAATGTATGCCTGCAGTGTTAGTAAAGTGTTGAAGTGTGTGTTCACGTAACTATGAACCATGGGTATACATGTAAATGAAGCAAAACACCAATAGTGTAGTGGTTAGAGCATCCGACTATCAAGCAGACATTGCCGGTTCGACTTCAGCACACACTCATTTACGATGCGTAATCCTTATACGAGCATATCTTGCTAATTTTATGCTATATAACGATATACAGGCAATTAAATGTGAACTGGGGTGATGTATCACAGTAAGAATGTAGACGGATTATGCATGATGTGAAGCGGCTGTGAAACAGATAACCACAGCTGAGAAGTGTTGTACACATCCTTTGTCCAATGGCCCTTCTCCCACACAGCAACGCAATATACCATGTCGGCCAGGCCCAACGCCAGGACCCTACACATCACAATCAATGTGATTTACCTGTAAGCCACGGCAGTTATACCTAACGTTGATGTTATCACAAATATAGCAGACAGCAGTCATCCAACAGTATGATCAAAGTAATTAAATCATATAGATGTGTATGCATGCATACTTACACACACATATATATCTATAGACATATAGGGTAACCACCTGTTCCACTTTGCGAGGGACAGTCACTCTTTGACCAGTTGTATTCAGTACACTTAGTGTCACCTTGCAGATGACCTGAGATTTAATGACAGAAATATGTCCTATTATAGTAGTAGTAGTAGCATAAAACTGTTATTCTGCATGTAGCATAAAACTGTTATTCTGCATCTGAAACACCTAGATGTCATAAGAAACTGAATATGCAACTAAATGCTACAAGAATAAGCTGTGAACATGGGAACAAGAAAGCAATTATAACTAATTTGAAGGAATATAGCTGGCCAGAAGTGAACAAACTCCCTGCGTCTTTAACCACAGGTAGGATGATAACAGTGGGAATAACTTTGTCCACGTGCTAAATCTGACTTTCAAACAGGTACAGGACTGTTCTGGTCCCCAGTCAAAGAAGCCTAAACGCAGATAACCACATGAACATCCTGACAACCAAACACACGTATGTGCCAGGACTATAGGCTTTGGAGTTCTGAATATCCTTGGAGTGAGTCAAAATGTGGCACGGGTCCAGAGCAGTAGGGAATAGGGAATGGCACATATGTAGTAGTGCAGATTTCCCAGCAGGAAAATGGATGCCTGCTGTGTAAGTGAAGTGTTGAGGCATGTGTTCAGGTAACTATGAACCATGGGTATACATATAAATGAAGCGGAACACCAATAGTGTAGTGGTTAGAGCATCTGCCTAACGTAAAGGCATTTTCCTTGTGGAATGAATGTCGCTGTGTTGTAAAGCCAACATTTAAACATGTAAAAGTGAATGTGTGTTTCGCATGGGGCTGTTAACCAGATTCCTTCAATCAAAGTGGCACTGTCATAATGAATAAGGCACACATAAGCACAAATAAGCGGCAGTAAACATATGTAACGCACAATAAGCATAGACGAATGCACCTGCGCGGGTGTAAGCAGCTCCCAGCATAGGAAATGTATGTTTATATGTACAGATGTCATTTATATACATATATATATATATATATATATATATATACACACACACACACACACACACACACACACATATATATATATATATATATATATATATATATATATATATATATATATATAGTGTGTGTGTATAGATATATATCTACAGACATGAAATATATATATATATATATATATATATATATATATATATATATATATATGAAGAATGAACGCAGTAACAATAAAGTATATACAAGGGTTGTGAAGGGAATCGAGAGCAACTAAGGTATGATATAGTGCTGTCAGCATATATCATATAACACTGCCCAGGAGTGAGCAAAGCACCAAGCACCGCTACTCACACAACAGGCAGGGTTCTACCAGTGGGCATAACATTGCTGAACTGCTACGTCTACTTTACACACAGACGAAATGTAGTCCATGTTGGGACCACCTACACTTGCAAACCGCAAATAGCCGTAATCCATAACACCAGGAAAGGCACGTATGTGCAAATATACATGGCGGGAGACCCTGTGAATACACGAGGTGGGACAAAATGTGTGTATGGCCCCAAACGCTCTGGAGAGGGCAATGTGTAATGGTGTGTCATGGCTGTGATAACAAGTGGATAATGGCTGTTATGCGTGGAAACCCAACACGGGTGGGGTGGAGGAACTATGGGTATGCGATTATGGATCCAGGAGTGCCAGGGTTGGATGGGCCGGTTCCAATGGACCGCCCCATGTAGGTCAGCTAGTACGTAATAGGTATACATGCATACACACATGCAGACAACAATATGTTGAAGTACATTCTCTGTAACACATGCATTCCATTTATTGACATAAATAATATGAATGTGCACAGACAGACATCGACAGTAGCTAGAATAATAGGCGGTGCAGGTGAGGAATGGGTCAGCTGACACTGCATCACATCCCAATTACTATCGGTAATCCGTACATGAACATATTGCGACATCTGTCCACTGTATAATGTGCTAAATACTGATTACAAGATAACCGGAGTGAAGTGTCTGTGTCATGACTAAGGCAATAGTATGCTGGTGAAGCATATATAAACACCATTACGCATGTATAAGTGCGTATGAGCAGGAAATGTATTGGTCAACAGACACACAGATGTATATAAATATATATATATATATATATATATATATATATATATATATACATATATATATATATATATATATATATATATATATATATATATAGTTTTATATATATATATATATATATATATATACACACACAGACAGACACACACACACACACACACACACACACACACACACACACACACACACACACACACACACACACACACACACACATATATATATATATATATATATACATACACACACACACACACACATATATATATATATATATATATATATATATATATATATATATATATATATATATACACACACACAGCAGGATATACAGGTTTGCTCCTAGCTTAGCACAATAGCTAAGCTAAAGGAATCGAGTTGCTGGCTACTGAGACTTGTCTGCATATATCAACTGGACACAAGCTAATTTAAGTATATTTTCTGCACTTATTTAAGATTTGAGTCAGTAAATATTGTGTGTATTTGATTCACTAAATATTGTGTCTCTGTCTCTCTGCAGTTAGTTCCCCACCCCCTCCCTGTTTCTAGCTGTGGTGTTAATCTTGGTGGCTTTAGAATTGCCTGCCCCTGCTGTAAATCTCTTTTTGCACACTCCTCCTGGACCCATCTCATTTGCACACTCAACTGAGTAGAGTGAGATTATATTTTGATTTTGGATACTCTTACCAGTCCCATCTCCTCTGTGGTGTACAGAGAGAGCACTTGGGAAGGGCATTCCCCTATAGTATCTTAATCTGCTCTGTTTCCTCCATCTCAAAAAAAAAAAAAAAAAAAAAAAAAAATTGCACTTCATCTGCCTTACTGTATTTGTGCTTCTTCCTACTTTATTACCTTATTTTGCTTTTGCCTCTTCTTAAAATTACTCAATTGAATTTATTCTGCTGCCTTTATTACTGCATGTTAGTGGCCTGATTAAATTGTAAGGGTTATTCTAAGGCCCTTGGTTTAAGCACTTGGGCTTCAAACCAATTGTTTTACATTAAGAAGGTTTGTGGTCTGCACTGTTGTGGCAGGATAGTTAGCATACATCCTTCTAAGTTGGAAACTGCTGATTGAAGGCTCAGTGTCTGTTATTCTAAAAGTGTATTAGTTCTGGGTTAAGACCTTGGGCTTCAGTCCAGTTATTTTACATTAAGAAGGTTTATGGTCTGCACTCTTGTGGGAGGAGAGGCTATATTCTGCCCTTCTGAGCTGGGAATTTCTGGTTAAATGCTTATTGTGCATGCTTACTTGAACTGTTTCTTTCTGAAATGGGTACACCTTGTTTGCTGTAGCATAGACTAGATTCAGGCCAGCTAGATCTAGCTTTGTTTGTATAACTTGTGCACTGATTCAGGCCATCTTTTTTGGAGAAGGTTTCTCTGTACCCTAGTGGCAGGACTGTGCAGTTAGAACTTGTCTGATTGAAGACTGTTGGAACAGGGCCCAGTTTTAACCTTTTTAACTGGTTAATTGGGTAAAGTGTTGTTTTGATTGTATCTGCTCTATTTTCTGAAAAAAAAAAATATATATATATATATATATATATATATATATATATATATATATATATATATACTTGTTTTTCGCCTTTCTGAACTAGTATAGTCCAGTTTTCATGTTATTGCTGAATCCAGGGCTGTGTTACAAGTTTCTGTGTTGCCATACCTTACTTGGATAGAAGGAAGTTTCTCCGTTCACCTGTGAGAGAGGGGAGCTTTGAGTAGGCTATCTGTCCCTGGAGGAGTGGTTTCAGCCCAGAAGTTAGTAGTTTATTGGCCTTTGTGGGCTAATTTTGATTGTATCTGCTCTATTTTCTAAAAAAATATATATACATACTTGTTTCCCATCTTTCTGAACTAGTATAGTTCAGTTTTCAGGTTATTGCTGAATCCAGGGCTGTGTTACAAGTTACTGTGTTGCCATTACCTTACTTGGATAGAAGGAAGTTTCTCTGTTCACCTGTGAGAGAGGGGAGCTTTGAGCAGCCTGTCTGTCCCTGGAGGAGTGGTTTCAGCCCAGACGTTAGTAGTTTATTGGCCATTCTGGGTTAATTTATATCTCTTTCACTTCCCTGCTATAAAAACCTCATTTGCACCGTTTTTACACTTGTATTCCACTCAGCAAGTGCCTTCCAGGTGTTCTGCAGAGTTTACAGCAGCAGAGAGACAAAAGAGTGACTTTGGAGTGATTAAGTATCACTTTTCTACTTTTCTTGCTGTCTTAACTAATTCCGCCTAAAATGCCAGGTTTTTTTAGCGAATCTGTGATTTAAAAAGTTTGTTATTGTATACAACTCCGCACAGCTCCTCGTGGTATCCTGCAGAGTGATACAGGCAACAGAGAGACCCAAGAGAGACTTTTCCAGATTTAATTATTTTTTTCTCTGTTTTTTTGCTCCAACTGCCTTTTTCCACCTAAAAAGCAGATTTCTAACTGATCTGTGCTTTAAAAAGTTTAAATTGCATTTGCATTCTGCTTTTTACAGTTTTTGCACTTGTTTTATATCAATTTAAGTCGTTTTTGTATTGCATAACTGTTGTAGGCTACACACTAAGGTGTGCTAGCCTGTTTATAGCATTTACAGTATTTTCTGTGTGTTTTTCTGCTGTTTCCTGAAAAAAACAAAAAATATTCTCTTTTTCCCTCCTTTGTTGAACTAGATTAGTCCAGATTTCAGGTTTTGCTGAATTCCGGACTGTGGTATAGTTTCCTGTGTTGCCCATATCCTTACTTGGATAGGGGGAAGCTTCTCTGCTCACCAGTGAGAGTGGGGAGCTTTGAGCAGCCTATCTGTCCCTGGAGGAGTGGTCTCAGCCCTGAAACTAGTAGATTATTGGCCGTTTTGGGTCAATTCCTATCTCTTTCAGTTCCCCTGATTTAAAACCCGCATTTGCGTGGTTTTGCGCCAGTATACAACTCTGCACAGTTCCTCGTGGTGTCCTGCAGAGTGATACAGGCAAAAGAGAGACCCAAGAGAGAGTTTTCCAGATTTAAGTATTTTTTTCTCTGTTTTTTTGCTCCGACTGCCTTTTCCCGCCTAACAAGTGAATTTCTAACTGATCTGTGCTTTAAAAAGTTTAAATTGCATTTGCCTCCTGCTTTTTACAGTTTTTGCACTTGTTTTATATCAGTTTAAGTCATTTTTGTATTGTATAACTGTTGTAGGCTACACACTAAAGTGTGCTAGCCTGTTTATAGCATTTACAATGTTTTCTGTGTGTTTTTCTGCTGTTTCCTGAAAAAAAAAAATTCTATTTTCCCGCCTTTGCTGAAATACATTAGTCCAGATTTCAGGTTTTGCTGAATTCCGGACTGTGGTATAGTTTCCTGTGTTGCCCATATCCTTACTTGGATAGGAGGAAGCTTCTCTGTTCACCAGTGAGAGTGGGGAGCTTTGAGCAACCTATCTGTCCCTGGAGGAGTGGTCTCAGCCCTGAAACTAGTAGCTTATTGGCCATTTTGGGTCAATTCCTATCTCTTTCAGTTTCCCTGCTTTAAAACCCGCATTTGCACGGTTTTGCACAATTTTGCACATAGCTCAGCATCGGGCAGCGCCGCCTAAACGGGTTTAAACTATTCCTGGCTCCACAAAGTCTGCTCTTCACTTTTTCCCCTTAGAACTGTTCTAAATCTCAAAGTAAGCACTCTATTTTCATTCTAAAACCCTGCAGTTGCTCTTATAAGTAATCTTATAAATAAGCACTAATAAACTAAAGCACTACACCCTCTTATACTCCCTTTAAGTACTTGGCTCCCTATTGGTACTTTATGATCAGTCAAAAAGTAGTTCCTTATACTATTCTGGCATGTCCAAAAGTCAGTTTCGGGTTTACTCTCCAGTCCAGCTGGTGAATCTGGGAATCTTGAGGCAATGTTACAACTGCCTTATGTACACAGACCACCATCTCCTCCTCCCAACAAGCTCAAATATATGTGAGAGATGCAACTATATAGCCAAACTGGAGGCTGAGCTCTCTCAACCCAGTACTGGTGCAGTCAGTCAGGAGGAGAAGGTAACCACACACACCACAAATCCAGTCTCACATAGACCTATCGCAACAGCAAACCAAACACATAAACACACAAACACATACTCGGAGGCGCTAAATAAAAATCTGCCCAAGCAGCAGAGACCTCCAAAGCAGACTTCCAAGCAACTGCTACCCCACAACAATACCCACGTATCACATAGTTCACAAAGTCAGTGTGCCACACAGTCACAGCTCTTAAGGCTAAACAACACACCTAATACACTTGTAATAGGTGACTCTGTTGTCAGACACACTGACGTCCCACTCACCAGGCTGAACAAGGAGAAGGTCACTGTAAGCTGCCTGTCAGGTGCCAGGATCCGCCACATAACACAAGCACTCAGGTCACTCCAAAGCAAGTACAAATATGACTCCGTCATTGTCCATGCTGGTGTGAATGACCTGAGACGTACCTCCCTGGACTACATGAAAAGAGACATAGAGGAGCTCTCTGATCATGTAGCCCAGGCCGGTATGACCCTGACCTTGAGTAGCATCTTACCCTCACCAAGAATGATGCCACAGTATAGAGACAAAATGATCAATTTTAACAATTGGCTAAAGCATTGGTGTCATTCAAAGGGGATCCAGTGTCTGTCAGCCTGGGATGACATGCTCGACAAGCCACGTTGCTTCGCTAAGGACGGCTTGCACCTGTCACCCCTGGGCTTTCGAATATTGGCTAAGGCTCTTGCCACCCCCATAGTGCCTTTTTTAGGCAAGGCTCAAAAGACAAACCCACCTCCATAGACAACACTAGGAAAAAGAAACTAAGGGTAATGCTGCTCAATGCCAGAAGTCTAAACCTCAAGATGCACTCACTCGGGGCTCTCTTCAGTATGGAGAATATCGATATCTGTGCAGTAACAGAAACCTGGTTCAAGGCTCCCGAGAGCACCTCAGCACTACCAGGTTATACCTCATACCATGCTTTTCAGCCCCAAAACTCGGACCGAACCACAAAAGGAGGGGGAGTATCCATATTCATCAAAGATACCCACACCTCCAGGTTAGTGGCACTGCACGAAGCATCAGAGACCATCCATGTGTAACTAACAGTGGGCAAAACTGCCTTTCAGTTTGTAGCCTGCTACAGACCACCCACCCAAACTCAGGAACCCCACTCGGTTTTCCTGAGAACACTGGAGAATATGAAGGTCTCTCCAAACACCATCATATTGGGTGACTTCAACTACACAAACATAGACTGGGAGCACTACTCAAGCCCCAACACCCTCGCCCAATGGTTCCTAGAATTTATAAACTCAAATGCTATGGAACAACTGGTCACCACTCCCACAAGAGGGGAAAACATATTGGACCTGATCATCACCAACATGGGGTCTCTATGTTCCATACCAGAGGTATACCCCTCATTGGTAAGATCTGACCATAAATTAATCTCACTGGACATCCATATCCTGTCCCCACCCCCAGCCAAGGAAACCACGGTGAAGAACTTCTCAAAAGCAAACTTCACAATTCTCAAAACCGAAGTGGAATCCTTCAAAGCCCCTGGGCCACTGGAAAATATGGCCCAAACGGCAGAATCCTTTACAAACGCATTCTATGGACACCTACAGGAATGCATGGATTGTGCTACCCCAAATAAAACCAAGACTCACTCCTCCAAAGGCAGGAGACCTGTCTGGTGGACCCCAGCCATAAATAAGCTATACAACAGAAGGAGGAAGCTACTACATGATAGAGCAAAATCCCAAAAAGGGAAGGCATCTCTGATCAGTACTAGCAAGAAACTAAGATCCCTCATAAAATCATCTAAGGCCAGCTTCGAAAGAAAAATTGCACAAGACGCTAAAGATAATCACAAGGCCTTCTTTAGTTATGTCAGGAACCTGGGTGGCAACCCCCAGATATGCTCTGAGTTAGTGCAAAATGACAAAAAATACACTGAACCCACAGACATTGCCAACATCCTGGCAGACAGGTTCTGTGCAAACTTCTCCCTTCCCCAAAAGAGCAAATGTCTATCCCAACAGAGTGTAGCCTCCCTGATATCACAGATGCACAGGTGAGAGCTGCCCTCTCGAAAGCAAAAAACACAGCATCAATGGGACCGGACGGTGTCCCGGCTGCCTTACATGAGCTCCAAAAAGAACTGAACCCTCACATAAAGTCACTGTTCAATCTCAGCCTTACTACAGGATATGTACCTAAGGAATGGCGTACAGCAACAGTGATCTCACTCCACAAAGGTGGTGCTACAATGGACTCCAGAAACTATCGCCCTATAAGCCTGACTAGCCTGGTCTGCAAAGCTATGGAGTGTATCATCATGGAACTCATAAACAAAGACATTGGGAACCTCCAAACACTGGATCCTACCCAATTTGGCTTTGTTAAGGGCAGATCTTGCCTCTTGAACCTGGTCAACTTCTTTGAAACAGTCACCAAGGCCATAGATGAAGGGAAGGTAGTCCACACAGCCTACCTGGACCTCGCAAAAGTCTTCGACACAATACCCCACTCGGGCATCATAAATAAGCTCACCAGCTTAAATATCAACACCTATGTCACAAGATGGGTTGCAAACTGGCTCAGGGATAGAACCCACATGGTCAGAATTGCAGGTGCCATGTCAGACTCTAAACCAGTTACAAGTGGCATCCCACAGGGCTCAGTCCTGGGACCTCTCTTGTTCTGTATATATTTCTCTGAGGTACAGGCTAACATGGGAGGACTATGGCTGACCAAGTTCGCAGATGATTGCAAACTGGGTGCCATAATCGACTCACCGACTGACACAAGCATCCTCCAAAAGGGTCTCACAGAGACAGATAACTGGTGCCAGAGCCATGGCCTAAAGCTAAATGCCAAAAAGTGCATAGTCATCCTCTTTGGGAAAAACAAAGTGCCCACAAATTACCACATAGGTGGTAATCCATTAAGTACGGAAGAAGTAATTAGGGATTTGGGGACCCAAGTAGATAACAATCTCTCCTTTGACAATCACATTGTCAAAGTGGTTAGAAAGACCTTCTAACCTTATCACAAAAGGGTTCACATCTAGATCAAGAGAGGTCATTGTGCCCCTCTACTCATCACTCATCAGGCCCATAATTGAATACAATGCCCCATTTGGGATGTACCTTACCTGACACCTGCAGCAACTGGAAAGACCCCAAAAGTGCCTCACCAAGAGGATCAATGGACTCAAACAGATGCCCTATGCAGTTAGGCTAAAGAAACTCCAGCTCTACTCAGTTGCTTACCACCTACTCAGAGGCGATCTGTGCCTGACGTATAAAGCCATGTCCAAGCCAGAATTAATGGACATGCTCCACCTCAGGAAATCCAAATCCCTTAGAGCCACATGCTCTAGGCACTTAAACCTCAGCACAGAAATAAATAGGATATGCTGGAGAGATAGATTCATATCCCAGAGGCTCCTCTCACTCTGGAACAAAATCCCAATCCATGTTAGGCAGAGCCCCTCAATGACCCTCTTCAAGAGAAATCTTGACGAGTGGATGGGAGATTGTAGGTTTACCCCTGGGATCTCTTCTGTGTCTCTACTAGACAGAGGCACAGTAAACTAACCTTAAAAGGGCCATCTTCTGTGACCTACTATACAGAGGCACAGTCAACTAATCTAAAAGGGTGGCAAAAGCCAAACACACTCTGGCTAGGCTTATAAATGCCCTAGGGCAGATAGCCTAGTATCAACCTATGAACCTATAAGGATATGAATATACATGTATGTATACATATGCAGATATCTCTGTATATATATCAATGTACATAGATATACATATGTTACTGTAAATATACACATGTACATAGCTAGGTTACGTTACAGCAGTTATGGGTAACATATGTTCAGACTGGGCATATGTTTGTCAGAGGTCCAATAAACAAACATCCACCTCCTACACCCCTCCAGCTAGGCCGGTGAGACATACAGACACGCAATAAAGGTAAATACACCACTGCTTCCCCTACAAGGTCTACACTTTAAACATGGACAGCAGTGTCCCTTGTGAGACCCCAAAAAATTCTGCTCTTGTAGGCAACCCCAGTAATGATTGATGCGACCAGGATGAAGCTGTACATGGAACAGTAGGTTGTGCAAGCCTGATAACACATGGGTTGACACAACGTATGACATCTGTCCTGACACGGGGAGAGTGGGCAGAGTGTAGGGATGTGTTCATACCCCAGCTGCGCTCACAGTAAGGATGAGTGCGGTAGAGGGGTGTCAGGTAGGGGAACCATGGGTATGCAATTATGGGCCTAAGTGCACAGGTGTTAGCTGGCAGAGATGTATTAGGACTGCCCTGTGGAAGTAATTAATATTCTGATGTGGGTATAGCAGATGCCCATACCTCCCAAACCTTAAGAGCACATCTACTGGAATGTCCATAAACCATTAGGGGGAACACATAGGGACCATATCAGTGAACTGTCCCTGATTATCAGGGACGTCCGTGATTACAAACCAGAATCTGACACAGTCCCAACTAACCCCTTCTAGAACTAGTGATATTAGGTGGACAGGTGGCAGAATACACGTAATGAATAATGACAACATGTACGAGTCATAAAGAGCATGTACCTCAGACAAATGTGCATGAATACATATGCTCTGGGCCTGTCAGTGTGTCAGATTAATAGCGTCAAACATCTAAATGTGTCCCTGAGGGTGTTATGCAGTGTCCCTGATTCAGTGTTCATTCTCCCCCATTCATATGTGAGGTCTGCTAGTGACGGAAAGCGCATATTCCGCCGACTACCTTAGGCAGATGATAAGATAATAGGCTGGGGTTACCACCTGTCCGCCTTTGCAAGGGACACTTCCATTTGGGCAGTTGTGTCCTGCAAAATAAATGTAATTATGGCAAATGACCTGTGATTTAGGGCAAAGAATCCATATATTGTCTGTAGTGGTTGCATAAAAAGATTATGTTGTGTTTGAAACACCTAGATGTTAAAGGAAACAGTATTAGCAACTATAATGCTACAAGAATAACCTTTTATTTAGGCAAACCGGTGAAGTACTCTATTTTCTACTGGCTGTGGGTATGTGTTGCCCTGCCAAATCTGACATCTCTGCATATAGGTCCTATAGGCTGCCACCTTTCCAAATGACCAAAGTGGGACCTGCTCCATAGAAATGTCAGACGTACCAGGTCAGAACATACCTACAGCCATGCATAGTACAGAACTACACGTACTTGCACAAATAAAAACTCAGTCTAGCAGCAGTCAAGTTGCTTATGCTACTTCACATAACATATAGAAGTGTCATATATACAATAACTGTTATATGCAACTATTAGAGAAACATAGAATATAATATTGTCCTGTAATCAGGACATTTGCTGTGTCTTAATTATTTTCGCATGACACATCCGCCTAAGGAGGGACTGTCCCACGCAAACTGGGAAAGGTGTTAATCCTAAATTTACACCTCGGCCAATTTAAAAGGTGGCAAACCTACAATAGGTATTCGGTAGCATGACTCGTCAGACGGATGTGGGTCCCAAAACACTATTACTTGTCTGCATTGCAGAGTATTGGTTTCCATGTATCAGCCAGATGGGAGCAGATTGTATGAGGAACACACATATAATATGATTAACTCACTGGACAGGTCGCCGATTCCGTACAGTCGAACACCATGCCATCGCCTAATGGGCAGCCATTCGCGATACTGTGGTCATGTAGTCTGATGTAATAGGCATCACAAGGGATCGCACCCACCCAGGGGTGTGAGTGACAGATGCAAGCACCAATGTCAGTGCATGTGCAAGTGCGGGAGCGAGCGTGTGTAAGCATGAGGGCGGCACAGTGGTGCAGTGGTTAACATTGTCACCTCACAGCAAGAGGTTCTCCAGTTCAATTCTCGGCTGGGGTGCCTTCTGTGTGGAGTTTGCATGTTCTCCCTGTGTTCAGTGGGCTCCGCCGTACGTCGGTTTCCTCCGCCCAAAGACATGCATCTGGAGCATTTCTCCCCGGGCCTCCGCTGAAAACAGGCTCTATGGAACCTAGTCGGACATTCCCGGTCAACAAATGTTAAATAAAAAAAAAAAAATGTTTGGCTACCAGTATGCGAGTATTGAAGTGGTAAAGAAATGTGGAGGCTAACCAAGTGTAAGAAGCTGTAATCAGAGGTCAGCAATGTTTAACAGTGTGCAAACTCAGGCACCACCACTCCCAACTGCTTCAATGTGCCTTACTCCCTCCGTATCCAATGGGCTTGTTCTGCCCTGCAACCAAATAACCATCCTTTGCAAGGGTTGGTAGCAGGGCCCTGCGCACACAGATAATGTGAATTACCAATACGCCATGGCAAATATACAGACAATGGACAGCACCACACACATACTATACGGCACAGTCATCCAACAGTATAGCAATGTATCGGCAGATACATATCCGGACCACTGATGTTTGCAGACCCAGCCTTCATGTGTTTACATGTATGAGCATGCCCAGTATGACCATTCTGCATGTTGTTGACTGACATTGCCATCATACCTTCATGTGTTTGAGCATGCCCAGTATGGGCAACTTTATCGCATGTGTTACATGTCCAGGTAGTCTGGTATTGTGGTGCCGACCTCTGCATTGTACACTGAAAGGTGGCATACTGTGTCTGCAGGGTATCTATCGGTCATGTGGCATTGACTGTTGCTACATTTCTGCACAGCATGGGGGGACATCCAACTGTATCCACATTCCTACACAGCAGCAGGGGGGGTGCACCTGACTGTTGCTATATGTGTACGTTGGAAGGGGGGTACACCTAACACTTGTACACATTTGCTAATACTGTACTGGTATGTCAGGTACTCCATTTTAGTGTGTAGACCTACCTATTGTGCTGGCTAGAGGTATACCAGTGTACTCCAGATCTTACCTTTAATTATCAACATAATAGTTTCAGACGTACTAGCCTTCACAACCTACATCCAACTGCCTGGCCTGCTGTAATCTGTCTGTGTAGGTCTGTGGGGGGGTTATCCATAGGGCACATTCAAAGGCCATAGTACAGCATTTGTCTGTGTTGGTCTACACCTATCCAGCTGGTTGAGACTTGTGTGGGCTGTATGGACACACATGATGCTCTACCCATACCCACAGTGGGTTTTGTCACCCTGTGTACTACTGGCCACTATGGTGTCTCCAGTATGTGCTACAGATGTAATGGTGCCACTATGGGTGTCTACTGTCTGCTGCCTTAATATTCGGCCACCCAATTCCCTTGCATGCTCACATCCATACCATAGCTATAGGTACCAACACATTCCAATACATCTGCCAATTGGTAGGTTGATTGACTTACCTTGAGGGTGTGCCAGATCTGAGGATGGTGCTGGAGGGCTGCCTATGTCTGATGCACATAGTACACACCCTATACATGGCTGAGCACAGGTGGTGTCATGTTTGGCATCCCTTTTACTGTCTGTGTGAGTCAGAGAGGGTGACATTCCCTGGGTCCCTACTGTGTCAGTGCATATGCTATGCATTGCCTCTTTGCCAAGGCCAGGTCATAGTGGGCATGCCTCCTTCCACCTACTGGGTCAGGCTCAGGTTGTTCCTCCTCTGAGTCACTCTGTGCCTGTACAGGCCCTGGCATTGGTGGGGGACTGTGTGGCCCTGCCCCATGCTGTTTCTGCTGCAGCTGTTTTCGCAGGATCATATTGTGTAGCATAGCACATACCATAACAATTTGGGTGCATGTAGCTGGTGAATACTGCAAGGCTCCACCGGATGTGTCCAGACACCGTAACCTGAGCGTCCCAAACACACGCTCTATTATGTCTGGCTTGTATGTGTGCCTCATTATGGCGTTGTTGTTCAGGTGTGTGTGCATTTCTGATGGGTGTCATCAGCCAGGGCTCCAGTGACTAGGTGACCATAGGGGATGTCCCATTGGCAAAGCTGTGGTACAGCTGCATCAGATGCCATATGTCTGATTTGTCATAGCTTCCAGGGCAGCCAGCACACACATTCATTATAATGCCCTGGGTATTGCATACTGTCAGTTGATGGAGGGGATGGCCCTGCGGTTGATGTAGGCCCTACCCTGCACACTGGGTGGTGCTTTGATGCATACGTGCATGCAGATTATAGCACCCACTACCTCAGGGTAGTCTGCCATTTGGTGGAAGCGAAGCATATTGCTGGTCAACACCTCACATGTGTTAGGAAATGTACGTGCTCACTGTCATGTGCTGACATGGCATCCAGGAACTGGTGGAATTCCCTGGATGCTGATGCCTGTGAGATCCCCATGATATCCCCAGTTGTGCTTTAGGAGGTACCTGTGGTCTCTGTCCACCCTATAGTGCTCCACTATCCCCAGCTCATGTAGCCTCTGGTAGGTTACCCTGGGTCTGTACACTCTTCTCTGTCTCCTCACTGAGGGTTGTTCGGCAGCATTCACATCCTCACCACCCTCGGCCTCTTGCACACGTTGGTCTATGTTGCCTGCTGCAGCCCTTCTCATTTCATAGGTTTGATTGTTAAATTTTCCCCCCATTTATACACCGGTGGTGTAAAGTGTGGAAAAACCAGAGGGGAAAGGTGTTTGCTTAGTTTATAGTAGTGTTCTGGGCTGGGCTGGTCTGCCACCCCTGTAATCTGCTGATTCTGATACATATCACCTGTTAGCTCAGCTAGTTCACCTTGATTACTCTCCTACTATTGTTGTCCCTCCCAATTGCACTAGGCAGGTATAAGACACACCCCTAGCTAAGCCATGCTAAGCAAGGAGCAATCACAAGACACAGGGCGCCAATCCACGTACAGTATGCCTGACACCCCCCATGATGTCACCTATAGCAGAGGTCTGCACCCGTCTATCTCTACATATACAATTTGGGACCTGCATCACACCCTGGGGATAACCGGGATTCACAATCCTTTACCTCATGTGCATAGTATCGCCTTCTAATGCATAGTTACATGACCCATACTGAGCCTCCCCAAAACTAACCATTGAATACCGTTGCACAGATCCGCACACAACTGCTTGAAAGTACCTTACTCACACTGTATGCAATGGCCCTTGCTCTGCCCAGCAACAAAACATCCGGCCTCTGCAAGGCTCGAAACCAGGACCCTGCACACGAAAGGCGATGTGCTGTACCACTAAGCCATGGCAGATATATGTACATCAGAGGTTATCAAATACAGATCATCCAGCACAGGCATTCAACATTATAGGACATGTATTCCATCACGTAGATGTATGTGTGTTAATGTATATATATATATATATATATATATATATATATATATATATATATATATATATATATATATATATATATATATATATATATATATATATATATATACATATATATATATATATATATATATATATATATATATATACACATATGTAGATATAGCATACATATCCCAGGAGCAATCCTCATGACAACAAAGCATTAGACAAGAATGAAAAGGAAACCACCAGCGCCTCCTGTATTATGTACTGGTGTTAATCCCAGGGCAAGTGTGTTTCTGTGCAACATATGGGTTCAGACTGTATTCAGGGTAATATAAGGGTTGCTGGTTTTACTCAAAAGCCCTATTGCTGAATGTATGGGTATGTCTTACCAACCCGGTCTCTTGGCTGATTGTGACATTTATGGGCACTATATAGGGAAACAATAAAACACACTCTTCAACACATCCAGGGGCTAGCCACCCACAGCCACCAACACATAGGATATGACTGGCAAACACATACACCTGCTATGCCTTGGAATAGAATACCTATCTGACTATCCTATCACACTACAGCATGACACAGTAACAGAACTCGCTATCGAGATTACTGGGACACAACACTCCCAGAGATGTACTTCTAGGTGGATGGCAACATCGGCATTGCCAAAGTTGGCAATAGGAAGTGTATGGAGTGTGAGCAGTGTAAAAGCATATTCCCGTCTCCAGGCAGACGGGAGACACACACACACACACACACACACACACACACACACACACACACACACACACACACACACACACACACACAGTTGGCATGCTTGGGATTAGAACAATGACCTACCTACCTTATCACACTACAGCATTATGCAGTTACAGAATGCGCTACTGAGTTTACTAAAACACAGCACTCCCAGAGGTGTACTTCTAGGAAGATTACAATATCAGCATTGCCAAAGTTGGCGATATGAATTGTATGGAGTGTGAGCAGTGTAAAAGCATATACCTGTCTCCAGGCAGACAGAGACCCCCATACACACCCAGTTGGCATGCCTGGGATTAGAACAGTGACCTAACTACCTTATCACACTACAGCATTATGCAGTTATAGAACATGCTAGCAAGTTTACTGGGACACAGCACTCCCAGAGGTGTACTTCTAGGTGGATTACATCAGCATTGCCAAAGTTGGCAATAGGAATTGTATGGAATGTGAGCAGTGTAAAAGCATATACCTGTCTCCAGACAGACAGAGATACACACACAGTTGACATGCCTGGGATTAGACCAGCGACCTACCTACCTTATCACACTACAGCACTATACAGTTACAGAACCCACTACCAAGTTTAGTGGTACACAGTACTTCCAGAGGTGTACTTCTAGGTGGATTACAACATCAGCATTGCCAAAGTTGGTGATAGGAATTGTATGGAGTGTGAGCAGTGTAAGATCATATACCTGTCTGCAGGCAGACAGAGACACACATACATAGTTGGCATGCCTGGGATTAGAACAGCGACCTAACTACCTTATCACACTACAGCATTATGCAGTTACAGAACGCGCTACCAAGTTTATTGGTACACAGCACTCCCAGAGGTGTACTTCTAGGTGGATTACAACATCAGCATTGCCAAAGTTGGTGATAGGAATTGTATGGAGTGTGAGCAGTGTAAAAGCATATACCTGTCTCCAGGCAGACAGAAACACACACCACCCAGTTGGCATGCCTGGGATTAGAACAACGACCTAACTACCTTATCACACTACAGCATTACGCAGTTACAGAATACGCTACCAAGATTACTGAGACACAGTACTCCCAGAGGTGTACTTCTAGGTGGGTGGCAACATTGGCATTGCCAAAGTTGGCGATAGGAATTGTATGGAGTGTGAGCAGTGTAAAATCATAATTCTGTCCCCAGGCAGACGGAGGCAAACACACACACCAGTGGTGGGATCAGAACAACAGCCTATCTACAGATCACTATTACTATACTACATAGATACTACATATATACAAGTTGCTCCACAGAGACTGCACCTTTCAAGGCTGCCATTATGATCTTCTAGGAATGTGGACATCGACATTTTATTTTATTTATTTGTTTTATTTTTTATTTATCATTTGTTGACCGGGAAAGTCCGACTAGGTTCCTCAAAGCCTGTTTTCAGTGGAGGCCCGGGGAGAAATGCTCCAGATGGTACATACATGTACCTGCCATGGATATGTACATGCCACACACACACACACACACACACACACACACACACACACACACACACACACACACACACACACACACACACACACACACACACACACACACACACACACACACATACAACACATATGTATATATCATAGCTGTTGTTGTCCTTTGTGCAGACAAGTGGCTACAGCAATTACACACATGCACATGGAAGGTAGGTCCATGGCCGCTGAATGCTAACAGTACAGAAGGTGTGATATCAATGTTGACGGAGTTAACATTCCCTCTGTACTGGTCACCCTTGACAACTATCATATCATACAACGGTCCATGTGCCATGTATGTCATTACACATGTCCACCAATTGCAATCCCTACAAACATGGCCAAATGACAGGAATGTAGGACCTACACACATGTACATGTAGTGGGTGCATTCAGCTACCATGCGTGTGCAGTTGCTGATGTATGCAGGTGACGTATGGCATACTACAGCATGCATTTGGAATGTAGCCTCATCATTGCCAACTGTATATTGTGATATGCTGACAGTACGGTAAGATGTACATCAGGTATGGACAGTTGTGTGGACATGACGAAATGGTGGGGCATCTTTGCAGATGGATGTTTGCTGAGGACAGCTCACAGGTGTGTCACAAGCTGTCCTACATGAACCTGTGTAAGCACTAAGCTATGGCTCTGTTATTTGAAGGGGAACACACACAACCTAGACAGCAGTCAGGGTGTCACTGACTGTAAATCACTTAACACCTGCAACACCTAAGACCTCCCGTGTGCATATATCAGCACAATTGCCAAAAGAAGCATCAGTACACATTGTAATGGGTGCAATATTGCTGCATGTCTGTCATACGTATCATGGGATAGCAGGTGTTTGATTCACAGTACTGTCATGTGTGTTTGCTTGTGTGTCCATATATGTCACTTATGGTGGGAAATACATCCCAATTGTTACTCACTCTCCTGTACACTGTTGTAGATATCTGTACATACCGCAATGTAGAAAGCAGGGCATAGGCAAGGGTGGGGTGTGTATCACACACACGTGAGCTATCTGTATGCGCATGGCATAGGTGTATTCAACTGTGAACTCCACAGTGTGTGTGTGTCTGTGTGTGTGTGTGTGTGTGTGTGTGTGTGTGTGTGTGTGTGTGTGTATGTCTGGCTGTCTGGTCCATGGATTGAGGATGTATGTTACCATAGTGAACAGATAGGACCCCTACCCCCTCCAGGTGATGCAATCTACTACCCTGTTGATGCCCTCGATCTTAGACCATACTGGCTACTTGTACATGTGTATTCTCTGTGGTGCATCATGTAGGTGCACAGTACTGTGATGATGATTACCACATAGGCAGGGGTCTGCACCTCGATACTATCAAGTGTGTGTGTGTGTGTGTGTGTGTATTTCAGTGTCGTTGACACTATGGGTGTGGGCGTGTCCCTGTGTCTGAATACATGTGTGTGACCACGTGTGTGTGTGTGTGTGTGTGTGTGTGTGTGTGTGTGTGTGTGTGTGTGTGTGTGTGTGTGTGTGTGTGTAGTTGTGTGCTCGCATCCTGTAATGGGAACGTGTATTACTGCTACACAATGAGGCATTATGCTATCAAATGGCCTCTACCCTTGTCATTAGCTAGACTGCTATGTTAACTCTCCACCCCATGTAACTGTACCTGTGATGTCACCCAGTATGGATGTCATGTTTCTAGCCACAGTAGCTTATAACACAGCTCCCATGCTCCTGGATCAGTTGACCTGTAGACGTGTTTGGAATGGCAGCCTTTGTAACTGTGATGTTGAAGCTACGGATAGCATGCTAGTATTTCCATACATACATGTGAGTAGTCCACGGTTACATATGGGACACTAACTGCAAACACTGACACTCACCGGCACATGCAAGTAGACTTGAAGGAGGGAAGCAGGACATCATGACCGACATGCTGTTACTGGTGTTACCAGGACACATACTGTTAACAATAATCAATGCATTCTAAACCTGTACTACATGGTATGACTGCTGCCTGTCAACAGTACACAAAAATTGTAATCCACACCTATCCCCCTATTCTGTTCTCCCTGTGCATCAGACCATATGAGCATGACCCTGCACCGATGGTGTGAACGACAGGGATGCGGCACAGGCATCATAATATGCACAGGGTGATAATGTTTGCCAGGGGCCTAGGCTGCACATTTGGATGACATCAAGTGTGTGGGTTAGGGCCTTTGATCTAATTGGCCATGTGTGGTTGTTATGCATGTGTGTGTTGCGGTGACCTACAGATGTTTCTGGTGTGTGCGTGTATATATGCACACTGTTCTGACATATGTCTGGCCTACACAGGGGTACTATTGACAGCTCCAGACTGTACAGACCAGGTCTTACAGCTCATGGTGTCCGGCCATGGCCCCGTGACCTGTGTCTGCCAGGGGTTGCACAGGCACTACCTGACAGAGGTGCAGATTGGGTGCTGTCTGATGACACATATCCACTGGAACTGTGTCCCTGTTGAGACCATCCAAGGCCACGTGCTCGTGGCTTGCTGTATCTTGGTGTGGACAGCACAGCACCAGCTGCACTGCTGCTGCTACTGCCACTATGGGAGCAGGTATGTGAGGTAGCTCGTTCATGTAGACTTGCACCAGGTGTCGTAGCTGGCCTACGTCCACGTGCCCTACGCCTCACTCCTACCAGATGTTCCAGCACAGACAGCTCACACTCGCGGATTGTCATGCCATGGTCTAGGATTCCAACCATGTCATCCAATCGTCTATCCAATACATCAGCAATCTGCTGTTGAGCATTTGTCATTGCCTGGATGTTGTTGTTTAAAGAACAGATAGCAGCCCTCTGAAGCCTCTGCCCTTCTCTGTTCTGCCATTCAGCACGTGTCTGTGCCACCATTACAGCCTGAAACATGTGTCTGGTGACACCAGCTGCTGCTCTCTGTCCTGCAGGTGCATGCCGGCCAGAGGCCCTCCTACAAGCAGCACTGGCCACGTGCCTGTGTAGGCCATCTCCAGTCATTTACCTGACACCATGGTGTGAAGGCATACCATCCATAGCCACCACACATTCCTGTTCCAAGCTACCACATGGGAACTGTCCTTCCTCTATAGCCACTGGTGATAGGGTATGTGTTGGCAGGAGAACTGTGTGCGGGGATGAGGGGGATATAAGTGGAATGGCAACCAATGGCACAGATTCAGCCCCTGACAGCCCTGCCTTTGCCTCAATCATAAGTTCATCATCACTGCTAGAGTCTGTGGGGACACTAAACATCAGATGGCCCACAGGAGGGTAATGCACCTACATCACCTGTGAGGTCAGACAAAAACTCTACATTACAATCAAGACACACACAGACACACACACACAGACACACACATAGACACGCTATGCACACAACATGTATATGATATGACAGAAGGCATGCAACATGCATGTGATACGGCAGACGGCATGCGGCTCAGACAATAATAGTGATAGTTATCATACATCCCTGGGTTGCACACAACAGCATGCATGTGTCATAGCAGAAGCCATGCATTCCACACAATCCTAGTAGTAAGCATACATCCCTGTGTTACACCATGCAGACCAGCGCAGGTTAACAGTACACATTCCTGATGTGTGGCATATGACCTTGACATTAATATGTATTATGACATGTAATCTGCTGACATGTGCAATGACATGCATACATGTTCAACACAATCGTGTCCTGTCACATATACAGTGGAGTAATGGTGTCAAATTGCAGTGTTGTCTGTCTGCCCTACAGACAGAATGCACATGTAGCAGATGTGCATGCCTATTGCAGGGAATTATGAGGCGTCTCTATTGTTTTACAGTGTGAAGTACAGACACAGTGCCATTGCAGGGAATCATGAGGTGTCTCTATTGCTATAAAGTGTGAATTACAGGCACAGTGCATAGCCATGACTGTGTGCATGCACAATACATTTATACTGTGGAATGTGACCCACGTCACTGAGGAGTATACACACTAAACCATGTGTGGAATATGTGACACGGGTCACTGAAGGCCATATGGATGTCACCCCTGCACATCTGCATACATATGTCTGCTGCCTGGCAACTATGTCCACACATGGCAGACTTGTCAGTACACCATGTCCCACATGACATCTGTGTACCACACACATGAGGTGCAGGGCTGAAAGTGATGTCTGGCAGCAGTAAGGGAAATGTACTGTATCTGTGGCCTGCTGTGGTTGTCTGTGTATGTATGTGGATGCTGTACAGGTGACAGCTGTCATGTCATGACACACTCATGATGTTCAACTCATCTTATGTGGTCGATTGATGTTATGCCTCCACAAGCTGTGCACAGGCCTGTAGGATGTCTAGTGTTCCACATTTGCAATTTAACCATTACACAAAGGCCATAGTTGGACCATGTGGAGCCAATGTACAACAGGGTGTACACACAAACACATTTGTGTGTTGCTTCATGTTTCTGGCCATCCTCCATGGCCATGTGTGAACATGTGTTGGCCAAATGGTTGTGACTGCCGTCTATCTCACATATCTGTGTTGTCCCATATGACATACACCCATAGATGTCATATGCTCCACTGACCACAGGGTTATGATGTCAAAGGGTTGTATGTCTGGTATGTGGGATATGTTTTACAGGATGGTTAGCCAGTGTTGCAGCCGGCACACTACATGTCATGGACATGTCAGATTTCACATCACATTGTGTGACACTCATAGCAGTATAATCCACACTGGTGAATCCTGTGTGCTGGCCATACTCCAGCTCACTGTGTAGTACTGTTTGTATTCC